>NW_026725356.1:0-66332 GCF_029784015.1 Lycium ferocissimum
AAATATCATCAATAAATACAATCACGAACATATCTAGGAATGGTTTAAATACTCGGTTCATTAGATCCATAAACACTGCTGGAGCATTGGTCAGCCCAAAAGACATCACTCTAAACTCATAATACCCGTATCGGGTCCTAAATGCAGTCTTTGGGATATCTGCCTCTCTTACCCGCACCTCGGGTGATAGCTCCTCGACCGCAAGTCTATCTTCGAAAACACTTAGCATCCCGTAATTGGTCAAATAAATCATCAATCCTTGGGAGGGATATCTACTTTTATCGTCACCTTATTGTACCGCTTATAATCAATACACATCCACACGATCCATCTTTCTTCCTCACGAACAATCCGTGCTCCCCAATGTGACGTGGCCGGGCTTAACGAAGCCCTTTTCTAACAAGTCTCTCATTTGCTCCCTTTAATTCCTTCGATTCGCAGGTGCCATTCGTCAGAAGGAGGAATAGATATGGCCGAGTATCCGGAACCACATCTATATGGAACTCCATCTCCGTTCGGGAGGAAGACCGAAGTTCATCCGGGAATACATCCGGAAATTCATTAACCACCGGGACCGATCGAAGAAGTCGGTACCTCCGCTTTTCAAATCATGCACACGAACCGATGATAAATATAACCCTTCCTAACCATATTCCTTGCCTTGAGGTATGAAATAAACTTACCCCTATGATTTATATTCTGTACCCACTCTATAATTGGCTCTCCGGGGAATCGAAATCGAACTATCTTGTTTCTACAATCAACGTTAGCATAACAAGAAGCTAACCGATCCATACCCATAATAACATCAAACCGGTACCATATCTAACTTTATCAAATCGCCTAAGGTATGACGACTATATATATCCACCGAGCAATTTCTATATACTTGCTTTGCTATAAAAGAGTTCCTCACCTGTGTAGCTACCTCAAATGGTTCTATCAATTGTGTTTTAACCCGATTCTATTAGCAACAAAGAGAGATATATATGATAAGGTGGAGCCGGATCTATCAATGCATATACATCCCGAGAGAAAATCGACAATATACCGTAACCACATTTCGTGACGCTCTCGATCCTCGTCTACTTTAGACAAAGCATACATGCGGTTCGAAGGACCGCTAGAATCGGAAGCTCCGCCATGGCCCTCACCACGCCCCCGCTCGGTGTCCGAATACCCCCGCACCATAGGGCGCATAGCTACGTAAGAAGATGAACCAAAGAATTAACCCGTAGTCGAGCCGCACCACCTAGATTACCCCTCGAACGGACACTCCTCATAATATGGCATTGACGGCCGCAAGTAAAACAAGCACCTGTAGCAAAATGACATTCCCTAAAATGAGGCCTACCACAACGAGTACACCGAGGAAAAGGTGGCCTTGACTGACCCGAACTCCTGTGCATCTGTGAACCTGAAGCCCCGGAGCCTCGACCGGCTCCGAAATACCCCCCGTGCTACCGGGACCTCTACCCGGAATCGCGGGTGCACTCCGTGGCCGGGCCGAGAAGGACATTCGCTATACCGTCGCCGAGGTCGGCCGCTCGAAGCTCACCGGACAGCCACCGGATCTAGCCCTCTTGCGTCGGCTCTCTATCATAATCTCTGTCTAACGAACGCCCCATGTGTCGATCCTCTACCCCCTGTGCATAAGCGTGTACCCGTGCAATGTCCATACCTGGCTGAGAAGCCATTATCACACAAACCTATCAACCAAGTAACCATCCATTTCTCACACATAATGTACGCACCCTATCACCATATCAGCCACAATAGTGGGGCTTTTACGTTCAGCCACCAATCAACTCAAGACTATAATCTCGAACACTCCCGCTATTCTCGCCTCGTATGGGTTAATCTATCAACTCGTTCGCCTATCTCCGTGAGGTAGAAAGTGGCCAAGAAAGGCCTCAACGCACTCATCCCATACCGCTGGAGGAGCACCCTCGCCCCTAGACAACTCCCAGGACTCATACCAATTAACAGCTACATCACGCAACCGATACGAAGCCAACTCAACAGACTCAGTCTCAGAAGCCCTAATTGTTATGTCCCGCATCTTCGTACATTGGGACAATCCGGATTGACTGATAGGTTAGAGACAAAACCATTCCAGGATACAATGTCGAGACTTTTGACCTTCGATTTCGTTTTAAAACCTAAGTTGTTCATGAATTTGTTGGTATGGAACAATTAGAAAAATTTGGGACCAAAATTGGAAATATTGAAAGTTGGAAATCATGAAAATTTGGCCATTTGGCCATGTGGCTTGGAGTGGTGCCCGCACATTTTGTAGCCAAATTTGATTGGTCCAACCCATGTGTGGGCCATGGACACATGTATAATATATGTGTAAGCATAAAAGATGACCAAGAAGTCATCTTTCCTCATTTCCTCATACTTAGAAAAATCAAGAAAGTTGAAGAACAACTCCCTCTACCATTCGGCCAAGAACCTTAATTTTCAAGACCAAAAATTAGCCATCCCAAAAATATTTCCTTGGTGCAAATCCACTAATTGGAGGTCCCTAAGTGGCGTGGAAGTGTTGTTTGGGTCATCCAACCATCCGTTTTGTCAATCGCAAACCCTAGCCTAATTGTGAAGTGGAAGAACAAAGGTAAGATTTAATCATGTTTTATGTGTTATGAAGGGTGTATGTATGTTGTAGTATGTTAAAATGGAGGAAATTCATGAAATATGGCATGTTGGAGTTGAGGTTGTGTGTGCAAAGGTATAAGCCGTGTAGGTGTGTGTGTGTTGTGTTGTGTTGAAGTAATGAATTGAAGTTTAGTTAGCATGTTTTGAATGTTGTAGAGTGAAGAAATGGATGAGAATCATCAATATGTATATATGTAGTGTTGGTCAAAATGGGTCATATTATATGGCAATGAATGGATTAATTCTACTTAATGTTTTAGTCGTCGTCGTTATGAATTCTATGTTGGCGATATAGAGTTTAATGACTCAAATTGATATCGTAAGTGTTGTGGGCTGAATTGGAGACTATTGTGCTTTTGATGTAATTTGTGTATTTAAGAAAATGGCATTGTTAGAATGTGGATTGTTGGTGTAAATCATGATGTGGAAGTGAGGAATGTGTGATGGATATTGTTCTCGGGTTTGGAGACTGTTTTCGGGCAAATTGGAGCCTTTGTTGGATTGTTGGAAATATTGTATGAATTGTTTAAAATGTATTTGAATGTTGTTGGTATGGGTTTGGGTCGGTATTGTAATGTATGAGCGATAATGTTGGCTTGAATGTAAGCCGTTGAATTGAAATAATGAATGTTGTTGAATGATGTAAAAGAGGGTTATTAATATTATGTTGCCTTTCGGATTGATTATTGATGTTGCTAGGTTGGTTGTTGTTGTTGTTGTTGTTGATTCGTAGGCCGAGTTAAATTCTCGGGGTTGTGTATTCTGAGGGGAAATGCTGCCCAAATTACTCAGAGAATTAGGGCTAATTTGGAATTAAATGCCCAAATGTCTATAGCTAATGTTTGGCATATTATGATTTATTTGTAGACCTTGGGCAGCCCGAGACGTAGGTTGGAATTAGCTTGAGTTTGGATTAGCGTTGACAGCGATCAAGGTATGTAAATGTCACACCCCGACCTTACTAGGGTGTGATGGGCACCCGACCCTCCTCAGAGTCGAGCGAACCCTTAACGTTCGCGCTACTAAAACCTGCCATCTCAAAAAATTTTAAAACAACATGAAACCTTTCAAAATGGAAATCACCGAACCTTTAGTCAATCACGTAATTTTTATCAACCAACAACATCCGAAAATACACACCCTTTAACATCTATAAGCGATTTGCGCTCCTCGACACTCAAGCCGCGAGAGACCGGCTCGCAAAGTCTCTAGGATATACAAATACCATGACATAAATGCCCGACTCGGCAACACTCCGAATCGAAATGGAGCTCGCCAATCCCGCGGAAACAACTCCTAGCAAAGTCTTCTCTTCATCGGGTGTACACTGCGTGGCATGAAAACGCGGCCCGAAGAAAGGAGGGTCGACGGGATATGTGCGAGTATGTAAAGCGATTACAAATAACAACCCCGCTCAATTTAGAAGAAAAGAAATCACAATCAAGCTCATTACTGCTCGGCCCGCGGAGAAATATAAATGTATACATGGGGTCCTAGAACAATCCTTAAGTAAATAATAAAAATGAACACACATTCCTTAAGCAAAGGATGCAACCTAACCCGTGTGTCGCCTCCGACATACCAATGAAATAGTCCCCCCGGACGGCCGCTTCCCGCGCAATAATAATGATGGCCCCGCCGGGCACGCACGGCATAATGATAATGATGATAATAATAATAATAATAATAATAATAATAATAATAATAATAATAATAATAATAATAATAATAGTAATAATAATAATAATAATCCCCTTCGGGTGTGCGGTCCCGACATACGTCTATCACGGCCCCATCGGACATGCGGTCCCGACGTAAAATGATGGCCGCTTCGGGTACGTGCCGGTCCGACATACGTCTATCCCGGCCCCACGGACATGCGGCCCGCATCCCAGCCCTTCGGGCATGCCACTCGTGACATACGGCTATCCCGGCCCCATCGGACATGCCACTCGTGACATACTACTAATCCTAGCCTTCGGGGCATAATGATAATAATAATGAGATATCGCGCCCCGCCGGAGTGGTTTTGAAAGGTTTAAATAATAAAATCTCACACCCCCATCGGAGTGGTTTTGTACGCACCCCCTTCGGAGTGGTTTTAGAAAAGCCTTAGAAAATAATATATCACACCCCTTCGGAGTGGTTGTAGGAAAGCTTTAGAAAATAATATATCACACCCTTCGGAGTGGTTTTTAAGAAAGCTTTAGAAAATAATATATCACACCCCTTCGGAGTGGTTTTAGAAAATCGAACTTTATACTTTCTTTAGCTCTTTAGTGTAAAACAAGTTTCAAGGTGATTCGGTTACACTTATGCAAGTTATAGATGTTTGAACATTTTTCTCAACAAGAGGTAAGGAATCTAATTCAATTGCATTGAATGAATAGCACTCAATTTCAAACTCGGATTTCCATGAACGAATAACCCCGAGGCTCAAATCCAAACTTAGTACCCCTAGGACATGCCAAAAGAAGGAAAGGGACAGCTTTACATACCTTTTCCGCTTCTTAAGCTTCTCCAAATTCGAATCCGTTTTCTCCAAAATCTACAAATGGTCATGTTTACCAATTGTGAGTTATAGCTTCCAAGAGTTCAACTTAAATTCATGTTTGTCTACCGAAATTTCGGCAGCATTTCCCCTATACATATAGCATCCCCGAGAATCTAACTCGGCAAATTGTAATCAACAACAATCCGGGAATGCAACCCGGCCAAACCAACAATCATAACAACAATATCAATACTCAACTCACAACATGTTCAAGACATTCTAACCCAAATCTTCCAATTGCCATAAGAACTCCAACAATACATTTATTTCTTTCAAACTCATAAATTATGTCAACAATCCGCATGCTAACGATCATCATTATCATGCACACAAGAATTTATTTTAAAATCATATTGCTCTCCAAAACAGCCCGCAACATTTCCGACTTCCATTTGAGTCGTCAAACCTTCATTTTCACCACATAATGTACAACAATCAACAACCAAAATACTATATAAAATGAGTTCATTATATTTTTCTAAAATCAGCCCCTACACGGCCCAAGTTCCAAGCTACATAATTCCATGAATTCCGTTCATTTTTACATGCCAAACATATGCAACCATCCATAACAACATCAACCAACACTAAATGAATTTAGTTCTACACGTTTATACTACACTACATATATTCGGCTACAACATAGTACACCAAAATCTCATGAATTCCATTCATCTCCACACTCTACAACACACAAACCATGCATAGTATATGAAAGAGGAGATGGAATCCTTACCTTTTTCCTCCAACTTCTTTACTTGTCCCAAATGCGAAAACGATGAAACCAACGGTTTATCTTCCGAGATAATTATACCACGTCGAAGAGCGTCTTGAACTTAATAAGAATACAAGAGAATTACAATTTTTGGACCAAGATTGAAGGCTAGGAATTTTTTTCTCTTTCCTTTTCTCTTCTCTTTCTCTTGGCTGTTTTCCTCTCTTCCTTTTTTTTGCTGAATTTTCTGGAAAGTTTTGGAACTGATTTTGCTGAAAAAATGAGGTTCTGTCCCTTTTAAAAACTGCCAACGTCGGGTTACTGTAGCTACAGTACTGTAGCGGTACTGTAGCGGTACCGCGGGATTACTGTTCCTGCGTCGATAGTTCAGTTTGTAACGTCTATAATTCTCTACTCCGATGTCCTATCAATGAACGGTTTGTTGCATTACAAACTAGACTCGACGAACTTCATTTTAGGCTTTTAAAACACCTTAAAACTCCACATATACTATGAGATATGCGCCTCCATAGTTGACTTAAAAATTCGCCCAACATTTCCCAAATTTTCGTCGAACTTATTTTCTTCAATTTACTCGATCTCGAAATATTCCAACGCACAAAATGCGGGATATAACAGTAAAGCGCAACCCTTCCTTCTCTTGGCATGCCTTAGTCGTAAATAGGCTATGATGCGAGCCTCGAGAAAATTCTACTCTTGCGATCCGACTATGTTTGTGATTATTATTTGTTTCTTGGTCTTCGTATGCATGACATGATGAAATATTGGCCCCTATTTCTTTTGTATGAATAAGTTGCAAAGGTTGCATAAAAATTTTGGTTTTTAAAAGAGTTTTGTTCCTAAATGATTCCGAAAACTACGAAAGTCCGTAACTTTCACAGACAGAACCGGATCGCTTCGATATGCTCCTAAATGATTCCATGATGTATGATGACTATGTTTTCCATAGGCGGGCCCGGCTCGGGTCGGCACCCGTTCGTGGGTCCCGCAACTTTCTTTTATGTACTTCTGACGACTTTTGAAAGAATATGATATGATTATGATCCCGATTTCAAGTACGATCAGTTTACTTACCTTTTGAGTTTATGATAATGATTTCACGCATATGATTTTGATACATAACTATGGTTTCGAAGTTCCGGGTTGATATGTTCCCAGTGGTATTCGAAAGAAAAAATTCGATTTGACGTTTGTCTTGGTTTTGAAATAATAGTTCGCTTCGACTATTCTATTGAGTCTGTAATGACGACTATGTTTTGATTTCCACAAGCTATGTCGTATGATCTTGACACGTGCCTACAATTTCTAAAGTGCTACTTGACATGTTCTCGAATGATTTTTGGAAGGAACTTGACTTGACTGTTATTTAGCTTTTAAATGAGATTTCGTTTGATAATGTTGTTGAGTCTGTGATGATGATTTGTGTGTATGGTTTCTCACTACTCTGCTCGTGCGAGCTGTTATTATTCCTATTCACCGAGTCCCGGGCCGGGTATGTATTCGTGCACAGACTATTGCATTATTCACCGAGTCCCTCACTAGAGGGCCGGGTACGATATATATATATATGATGATATGGTGATATGGGGATGGCGGCCAGGAGGGCATATGATGATTCTATCCACCGAGTCCCGAAAGGGAAGGATGCGTGTTTCATACTCACCGAGTCCCTCACTAGAGGGCCGTGACGGTATATGCATATGTATGATGGCATGATGACATGATTATGATATGATTTTACTCACCGAGTCCCTCACTAGAGGGTCGGGTACGGTATGCATGTATGTATGATTATATGATGACTATGCATTAT
This sequence comes from Lycium ferocissimum, assembly GCF_029784015.1. Classification (NCBI taxonomy): domain Eukaryota; kingdom Viridiplantae; phylum Streptophyta; class Magnoliopsida; order Solanales; family Solanaceae; genus Lycium; species Lycium ferocissimum. The sequence continues at coordinate 7,765 of NW_026725356.1, forward strand.
GATATTATATATGGATCGGGCCGTACGTTCCTCGGCATTATGATATTATATATGGATCGGGCCGTACGTTCCTCGGCATTATGATATTATTCATGGATCGGGCCGTGCGTTCCTCGGCATTCGGTTAATGTCAGGCTGTATGATAAGTTGTGATGTTATGATATGTTACGGTAAGCATTTTGACATTCTGACTATTACATTTGTCTTCTGTACCTCTGTTGTATAATTTACATGTCAGACGGATTTTGGTATCCTGGTTAATATGTTCACTTTCTGGACTTCTGACTTCGTTTTCTGCATTTCCTGCTTTGCATACTCAGTACATATTCCGTAATGACCCCCTTTCTTCGGGGGCTGCGTTTCATGCCCGCAGGTACAGACGCACAGTTCGGTGATCCGCCGATCCAGACACCCGTTCCGAGGTTTTGGAGTGCTCCCTTTATTCCGGATCCCACATTTTGGTATACATTCGTCCGTTGTATATGTATTTGTTTGTTCAGGGGTACGGCGGGGCCCTGTCCCGTCATATGATTCTCGTTGGCATTTAGAGGTACGTAGGACATATATGTGGGTTGTGCCTATGTTGTCAGTGTGTTTGTATATGCTATGTTTTGGGCGATCCCATTCGCCGTGGCAGCCTTGTCGGCTCGCATTTGTATCTATTTTGGGCCGTTGCGCCATTTGATAGCCTTGCCGGCTTCTGATATACATATGTTTGTGTTTGAGACGTGTTTGAGACAATTTGAGACAACGTTTGATACTTATGTCTGTATAAACTATCTGTGTGTGATTCGGATTGGATAAATGTGTTTGGGTGCCCAACTCGGGCACTAGTCACGGCCTGCGGGGTTGGGTCGTGACACTAATTATCCTCAACGTACGCTGCATCTGCCGAATAAACTCCTGCGGATCCTCCCCGAGCTTTGACCCGTAAAGCTCTGGGGGTTACAAGTCAAGAAGTCACGAGCCCTTAAACAGTCATGTTTATCCGCATAGTCAACCCGTAATCCATGCTGCGAGTCATAACCGCCGCTAATCTTGTCGGAATCGAACGCATCTCTCATAGCCCTATCCTCTCGCCCCTAGCCGAGGAGGGCGGAGGCTCGGCACCTGGAACCTCGGGAGCCGGCGCGGTGGAGCCGCCCCACGATGTGAAAAGGGTAAAATGGCCGTCGAACGTGTTACGAAAGTTCCTCTGGTGGTGGCGGTATAGCCGAGCTCGCCGACTGGAGCACAACCCCAGGCATAGACTGGGCACGGGCCCTAGTAACTCTCCGGGTCTAACTAGTCTCTCCCGCTACTGACTTGCCCTTCTGGACAGCTGTTGCTTTCTTTGGAGGCATCGCTGTAAACATAATAATCTGTTAGGGAGGGATTATCCTGACAATATGGCTCTATCGCACGATCTAGAGTAAGAAGGAAAGATAACATCCTAAATGTCCGTAGCCTCCGTTTATAGATGTGGTGCACAACACACCGATAAACAAGACTCTACTAGACACGGTCCGTAGACACTCCGAGGATGAATGCTTATGCGATACCACTTTTGTCACGACCCAACCCCGTAGGCCGTGACTAGCGCCCGAGCTGAACACTCGTATACACACCTGTTAGCTATAATCAGTCTAAAACTTGAATGATAAGGAACTTATATATAAAAAGACAAGACATCGTCTCAAAACTATCGCATATATATATATATATCAAGACAACCTGTCTCATATGGAGTCACAACTACCAACAGATAACATCATACATAAGCCGGCAAGGCTATCATAACATATGGGAACGTCCAACCATATACATACGCAAGCCGACAAGGCTGCCACTACATACAACATCCCAAAACATAAGTCATACTAACACAGCTGGACAACATATACATACCACCCACACATATATCTACAGACCTCTAAGAGTAACAATAGTAACATATGACGGGACAGGGCCCCGCCGTACCCCTGGATAAATACATATATACAACAAAAGAATCTGTATCAAAATTTAGGCTCCAGGACAAGGGAGCACTCCAAGATAGCTGAATAGAAATCCTAAGCTGGCGGATCACCAAAGCGAGCGTCAGTACCTGCGGGCATGAAACGCAGACCCCGAAGAAGGGGGTCGGACGAGATATGTACCGATATACATAAAGCATGAAATACAGTAAGAAAGATCATAACTGAAGTAGGGATTCCAAGAGACAAGTATAATAGCCAAGAAGTCACTGTACCTGTGCCTTACAAATTGAATCATGCAAATCATTATCATCTATCGTACCCGGCCCATTGTGGGACTCGGTAAATAAAGTGGTATACACGTATACCGTACCCGGCCCATCATGGGACTCGGTGCCATAATCATATCATTGCATCATCATATCATCATATCATCATATAGCGTACCCGGCCCTCTAGTGAGGGACTCGGTGGATAATGTAGTAAATAAAATGTGCGTGATAACATACCCGGCCCGGGACTTGGTGAAAGATGTAACAACAGTATGCACGAGCAGAGTAGTGAGTAACCATATGCAACTAAATCATCATCTGAGACTCAATAGATCAGTAGACTAACTAACACTTGAATATCCAAACGATAATCATGTTAAGTTCTCTCTAAATGTCATTATGGGCTATATTAAGTAAAGTCTCAGGGATCATAGACATGTATCAAATTAATACGAGACAGCTTATGAAAGTTAAGGACATTAGACATTATAGAGCCTTTTAAGAATAGGAACTTTTATGTATCATTTACTATCCAATCATATAGAAGACTCGAGGGCAGTAGCTCGACTACTCTAAGAGTTTTAATATCAAGAAGTGAATAAGAATCATAGCTCATGCTCGGAACTTGTGAATAGAATTACCCCAAAGCTCATATCGTACATTACTTACGTCTAGGACATGCCAAAAGAAAGAAGGGATAGCATTACATACCTTTAGCGCTTATTCGCCACACAACACGTATACGCTGCCCAATAGTATCTCAACCTATATTAAAACGTCAAGAACTATGGTTAATGCTACGGGGAGATTCAAAACGTATTCTAACATTAGTAACTCCTTTCTAGATAATTAGACGACGTTTCCCTTATATTTAAACCAATTACATAACAACCAAGCCAACATCAATAGCCACACGTTCAAGTACTAATCCGAGGCTATTCGAGACAAGACTCGAGAACACTCCGGACAGCCCGCACAACATTCCAAAGAGCCCACATTCACAACATTCGATAACAATCCACATACGACTACTACATATTTAAGTTACTCTTAATGATCCATAGTCGTAACATTTTCATCTAAATAACCCTATGTGCCCAACCAACACACAACACAACATAGAATCTTAATTACCATTAATCTTCCAAGCTCAACAAGAACAACAACAACACATTAAACAGCCCCTAACTAGCAACGTAAGGATGCCCCATAACCTCACGAACGTCTACGGACATGCCAAACCAACCATATACGTTAATTATACTTTCCTTAATGCATTCTTTTCATCAAAATTCATGAGTTACACCAGCAGCCATGCAACAACAACCTCATCCATTTAAATGCAAGAAAACTATATTAACATCACACTAAGATCTACAACAACCCACAAGAAAATTTAACTCCAACTTTAACCATTAAATACCTTCATTCTCATCATAAAATCCATAACAACAACAATCAAAATACTAATTCAAATCAGCCCACTATTTCCACGTAAAACAGCCCCTACGGCTCAACAACATTCCAACATCGACTTACATAATTCTTCATAGACTCAATTCATATTTACTATGTTACAACAAGTCTAAATCCCTACTAAAACGTGTAGAAATGATCAGCCCTTACCTTAGCAACTTGACTTCTCAACTTGGCTATAATTTGTGAATTGAAATAATAATTGTTCTTGCTGCTCAAATGGCTACTTCACGTCACAATTGCCCTTCCAATTTGGCTAGAACACCTTGAAAACTTGATTTGGATCAACACTTTCTGAGCTCACTAAGCTCAGCCATGGCCGAGAGCCATCCTCTCTCTATCTCTATAATTTTTTTTGGTTGAAAAATGATGAAATGGTTTCATTAGTCATCAACTTAGCTTAAGTATGATACCAACAAGCTGGACACGTGTCCCACTCATGGCTTGAGCCAATCAAATTTGGCCATGCCATGGGTGGGGTCCACACGGCCACTAATACCCAATTAATGAATTTTTTAATCTTAATCCCCACTTAATAATCTAATCATGGTTAATTAATCCCTAATCTCCATTAATATTTCCATACCAATTAAAATTTATAAGCAATTTGTGCATTAATAAAAATCGGAGATTAAAAGTCTCTATCTCGTATCCCAAAATAGTCTTGTCCTTAAACTTATCGCGATTAGCTTAAAATGTCCCAATGTACAAAAATACAGGATATAACATCCTTCCCCCCTGTAGAAAATTCATCCTCGAATGTTAAACTAGTCTTACATGATCTTATAAGGACTTCGGGGGAGTCTCTTTTATAGTTATCATATATAGTTCATTTATCAATCAATATAATCAATTTAGGAGTTTAGATTACCTGTAGGCATGGGGAACAAGTAGGGATACTTATTCTTCATCTCCTCTTCGGCTTCCAGGTCACCTCCACCCTGTTATTATTCCGCCACAATGCTTTAACGGAAGCCACGTCTTTAGTACGCAACCTTCTCACCTGACGATCCAGTATAGCTACAGGGTTCTCCTCGTACGATAACTCCTCCGTTACCTGGACATCAACCACGGGGAATACCCTAGAAGGGTCACCAATACATTTGCGAAGCATAGACACATGAAACACTGGGCGTACTGCTTCAAAATCAGATGGTAGGTCTAATTCATCGGCAACCTTGCCTTCCTTACGAACAATCTGATAAGGCCCAACATACCTCGGGCTAAGCTTCCCTTTCTTGCCGAATCTCATCACACCCTTCATGGGTGACACCTTTAAGAATACCCAATCACCAACCTGGAATTCTAAGTGTCGACGCCGATTATCCGCATATGACTTCTGTCGACTCTGAGCTGCTAATAACCTTTCCCGAATAAGTTTCACCTTATCAATGGCTTGCTGAATCATATCTAGGCCGATTAATTTAGACTCCCCATCATCAAACCAGCCAATAGGCGACCTGCACTTTCTGCCATACAGAGCCTCATATGGTGCCATCTGGATGCTAGAATGGTAGCTATTATTATAAGCAAACTCAATAAGTGGTAAATGATCGTCCCAGCTACCTTTGAAGTCAATAACACAGGCCCGTAACATATCTCCTAGCGTCTGAATAGTACGCTCGGCCTGTCCGTCAGTCTGAGGGTGAAATGCTGTGCTAAGACTCACCTGTGTCCCCAATCCTTCCTGGAATGATCTCCAGAAGTTAGCTGTAAATTGAACACCCCTGTCTGATATAATAGATGTGGGAACTCCGTGAAGTCTTACTATCTCCTTGATATATAACTATGCATAGTCCTCAGCTGAATAAGTAGTTCGATCGGAAGAAAATGGGCTGATTTTGTCACCTATCTACAATAACCCATATGGAATCATACTTCCGTGGAGTGCGAGGTAAACCGTAACGAAGTCCATATTAATTGCTTCCCACTTTCATAAGTCGGGATCTCCATCTCCTATAATAATCCACTGTGCTTCGATGCTCAATCTTAACGTGGCAATTTGGGCACCGAGCAACAAACTCGCTATGTCCCTTTTCTTGCCATCCCACCAGTACAAACATCTGAGGTCATGATACATCTTCGTTGACCCCGGATGAACAGAATATCGGGCATAATGTGCCTCTCCCACAACCCGTTGTCACAGCCCTGCAACCTCAGGTACACATAATATGTCCTTATATCGTAGCACTCCGTCAGGTGTAATATCGAATGGGGTCTCCTCCTTCTTAAGGACCGTATCTCTACACTGTGCCAGAATAGGGTCCTCATACTGGCGTTGCTTTACCTCCTCCATAATAGAGGATTCAGTAACTTCTCGAACAGAAACCCCACTATCTCTAGAATCAGCCAAACGGACTCCAAGACTAGCGAGCTGATAAATCTCACGGGCTATTTCCTTCTTTTCTGGTTGCACATCCGTCGAGCTGCCCATAGACTTACGGCTAAGTGCATCCGCTACAACGTTTGCCTTTCCGGATGGTATAGAATATCGACATCATAGTCCTTTAGCAACTCCAACTATCTTCTCTGCCGTAATTCGACTTCTCCTTTTGCTTAAAGATATACTGGAGACTTTTGTGGTCCGTGTAAATATCAACATGTACACCATATAAATAATGCCTCCATATCTTCAAAGCGTGAATCACCGCTGCTAATTCCAGATCATGAGTAGGCTAATATCTTTCATGTTTTCTGAGCTGCCGAGAGGCATAGGCTATAACTCTGCCATGCTGCATTAATACACAACCTAGCCTAACACCGGAAGCATCACAATAAATGACATAACCATCCGGTCCCTCAGAAGAGTTAGAACCGGAGCCGTAGTCAACTTATCTTTCAAGAATCGGGAAGCTTCGTTCACAAGCATCGTCCACCGGAACTTAGCCGCCTTCCGAGTTAGCCTTGTTAAAGGCGCCGAAATCGAAGCAAACTTCTCCACAAATCTCCGTAATACCGCTAGCCCCAAAAAACTACGTACCTCGCAGGTGTCGTAGGTCTAGGCCAAGTCTTTACGGCCTTAATCTTCGTGTATCTACCCGAATGCCATCGGCTCCAATAATATGCCCCAAGAATGCTACTGAAGTCAACCAGAATTCATATTTAGAGAACTTAGCATACAATTTCTGGTGCTGAAGCACCCCAAGTACCGTCTTCAGATGCCGCGCATGCTCTTCCTCTGATTGTGAATAGACTAGAATATCATCAATAAATACAATCACGAACATATCTAGGAACGATTTAAATACTCGGTTCATTAGATCCATAAACACTGCTGGAGCATTGGTCAGCCCAAAAGACATCACTCTAAACTCATAATACCCGTATCGGGTCCTAAATGCAGTCTTTGGGATATCTGCCTCTCTTACCCGCACCTGGTGATAGCCTGACCGCAAGTCTATCTTCGAAAAACACTTAGCATCCTGCAACTGGTCAAATAAATCATCAATCCTGGGGAGGGGATATCTATTCTTTATCGTCACCTTATTCAGCTGCCTATAATCAATACACATCCGCAGCGATCCATCTTTCTTTCTCACGAACAATACCGGTGCTCCCCAAGGCGATGTCGGGCCTAATGAAGCCATTTTCTAACAAGTCTCTCACCGCTCCTTTAATTCCTTCGATTCTGCGCAGTGCCATTCTGTAAGGAGGAATAGATATGGGCTAACTATCTGGCAACACATCTATAGTGAACTCTATCTCCCATTCAGGAGGAAGACCTGGAAGTTCATCTGGGAATACATCGGGAAATTCATTAACCACCGGGACTGACTGAAGAGTCGGTACCTCTGCTTTCAAGTCATGCACACGAACCAGATGATAAGTATAACCCTTCCTAACCATCTTCCTTGCCTTGAGGTATGAAATAAACTTACCCCTCGGCGATGCTGTATTCCCCAGCCACTCTATAATTGGCTCTCCTGGGAACTGAAACCGAACTATCTTGTTTCTACAATCAACGTTAGCATAACAAGAAGCTAACCAGTCCATACCCATAATAACATCAAACTCAGTCATATCTAACTCTATCAAATCTGCCAAGGTATGACGACTATATATATCCACCGAGCAATTTCTATATACTTGCTTTGCTATAACAGAGTCTCCTACCGGTGTAGCTACCTCAAATGGTTCTATCAATTCAGGTTTTATCCCGATTCTATTAGCAACAAAGGAGATATATATATGATAAAGTGGAGCCCGGATCTATCAATGCATATACATCCCGAGAGAAAATCGATAATATACCCGTAACCACATTTGGTGACGCCCGATCCCCGTCCACTAGCCAAAGCATATATGCGGTTCGAAGGACCGCTAGAACCGGAAGCTCCGCCGTGGCCTCTACAATGGCCTGCTGGTGCCTGAATACCCTGCCCCATAGGGCGCATAGCTACAGAAGAAGATGAACCAGCAACTAACCCAGTAGGCTGAGCTGCACCACCTAGATTACCCCCGAATGGACACTCCCTCATAATATGGCCTTGACGGCCGCAAGTAAAACAAGCACCTGTAGCAAAACGGCATTCCCCAAAATGAGGCCTACCACAACGAGAACACCGAGGCAAAGGTGGCCTCGACTGACCCGAACTCCTGTGCATCTGTGAACCTGAAGCCCTGGAACTCTGACCGGCTCCGGAATACCCTGTGCTATCAAATCTCCTCCCCAGGAATTGCGGGGGTGCACTCTGTGCTGGCTGAGAAGGATATCTGCTATACTGCAGCTGAGGCTGCCTGCCTCGAAACTCACCCGGATAGCCAGCCAATCTAGCCCTCTTATGCTGGCCTCTATCATAATCTCTGTCTGACGGACACCCCCTGTGCATAAGCCTGTACCCGAGCAATGCCCATACCTGGCTGAGAAGCCATTATCATACAGCTATCAACCAAGTAACGAGCCAGCCCCCTCACATAATGATGCACCCTATCAGCCATATCAGCGACAATAGTGGGCGCATGTCTAGCCAACGAATCAAACTCAAGACTATAATCTCGAACACTCCTGCCATTCTGCCTCAGATGTAAGAATCTATCAACTCTAGCTCACCTCATCTCCGGAGGTAGAAAGTGGCCAAGAAAGGCCTCCACGAACTCATCCCATACCGCTGGAGGAGAACCCTCGCCCCTAGACAACTCCCAGGACTCATACCAATTAACAGCTACATCACGCAACCGATACGAAGCCAACTCAACAGACTCAGTCTCAGAAGCCCTAATTTTCCTCAACGTACGCTGCATCTGCCGAATAAACTCCTGCGGATCCTCGCCGAGCTTTGACCCGTAAAACTGTTACACCTCGGAAAAATTTTCCGTTGATGCACAGTGAATAGGATAAAGAGAAATATGAAGTATACGATGTTTCAATAAGTAAGACATAGCAATTGATGATTCTAAATGAGATTCGAAAGACATTCGATGTTAGATAAGAAAGTTGCCAAGAAAAGGCTATGTAAGCGATAAGTTCGGAAAGGCTTTATGAGTAGTAAGTCGATGACAACTTAATGATGTGTTGGGGAAGAGTTATGATGCCCCTTAGGTTTCTAAGGAAGTGATGAACAAGTGCTAAGGAGGTTCCATAAGGATTGTAGATCAAACGAGACGACGGGATCACACTTGGTGGAACCGTGAGTTCCACGGCCGATCCACCGACGCATTGCATTCCACGGACCGTGGATGGGTCCGTGGAACTGCCGCGAGAGAGAGCAGCTGGCTGGTCGTGAAGCACGATCAGCTCCACGGACAACACTTGGTTCCACGGACCGTGGAACGATCCGTGGAACACCGTCGGGCCGAAATGTTTTAAGTGTTTAAATGAGTTCCCAACTTCATTATTTCATTTCCAACCTCTCTCTACTTCTCTCTAAAGGCTCTAGGGTTCCATATTTTTTCCAAGAACAAGAACACAAAGGGGATCAAAGGTCCTAATCATCAAACCAAGTGAATCAAAGTAAGGAAAACCATTAATGTTCATCAAAAGCAAGAAATCCAAGCAAAGGAAAATCTAGGGTTTGGCTCAAGTGAGGTTTAGGCAACCAAGGTTCAATCCTACACCATCTAAGGTAAGTTTTATGATGTTTCCATGTTATATAAAGTGTTGGGAAGATGAAACACTCGAATTACGAAAAGAAAATAAGTAATGGGTCATGAATGTGTGAATAGTAGCACTTTTGAGTAAACGTTTGGAACGAGTTATGATTCTTGATGCTTCATGAATATAATCATGTTATAAATGATATTGGGAGTATGGAAAACGACATTGTATATGAATGAACGTATTGACGAGTTATGGCTATGGATATGGATAAAGTGAAAAGAATTGTGAAGTAAGAGTAATGTAGATGACTAGAAGCTATTATGATGATAATATGAATGTTATTATTGATATTGGGAGTTGATATGTAATACGAGGAAAGTCGTATAAATAAAGGAGATGCTGTCCGATTTTCTCTAGAATTAGTCATGAATGCTAATGCTATCCATCATCTAATATGAGTATGCACTTCAATGAAGGTAGAACGTGAGCTTTGAAGAAGAACGCTCCAGCGATAGAATAGTCGCACGACGAGGTATGTAAGGCTAATCCTTCTTTCATAAGGCATGGTTCTTGGGCCAATTGTTCATCTCTTATGAGTTCATGATACTTTCTAATGATCTTAGCTCGAGAAGCTATCAAGCCAATGATGCCCAAGTGATACGATTGTACTAAGTTTCTTATACGACGAGTAATGCTCTAAGGGTAGAATGTAATAAATGATGATCGTAAAGAGGGTAAGAGATAGATATGAACTAGTATGTATGTGTGCCTATGAGAGGCTATTGTGAACCCCGAGCTTACATGGCCGGGTAGAATATGATAAGTATGTATATGTATATGTATGTATGCCCATGAGAGGCTATTGTGAACCCCAAGCTTATATGGCCGGGTAGAATATAGTAAACACGTATATCCTTATATAACGACGCGCGCGCACCACTGCAGTTGGGTACGAATAATAATAACAATAACAACCCTGAGCCTTGGTAGGGCCAGGCACTGAGCCTTGGTAGGGCCGGGTACGTAAAACCTCGAACCTTCGTGGTCGGGTAGGCTATATAAATACTATATGTATGACATCTATATGAGTACGATTATGCTACGTATATGACATCTATATGAGTACGATTATGCTATGTATATTACATCTTTATGAGTACGACTATGTTAAGATTATGTAAGTGCCAAGTAAGGGCTATAAATACGCAATGTATATGATATGAGCAATGAGTATGAAAGGAAACATGAATACGAACATGAAAGTAGATACAGAAAGGTAAATGAGCAAGAATACAAATGTATGCACACGAGGGTGAAATAGAAATAGAACGTCCCTATGGAAAGCAGGTAAGTGCCATGATGATGATGCTATTATCTCCCAGCTGTATTAGTTTAGATGTTATCCTTTATGCTCCCATATTGATATTGATCATGCTTTACATACTCAGTACATTCTTCGTACTGACGTCCTTTTGTTTGTGGACGCTGCGTCATGCCCGCAGGTGGCCAGGGGGAGACGATTCGATCCATAGCCGTACTATCTCGGGGACTACATAGCGAGCTCCATTTCATTCGGAGCTGCGGCTTTTGGTATATATATTCTTTTGTGTATATATTCATGGGCACGGCGGGGTCTGTCCGCCATGTACGACATGATATGATGTACCCTTCTTAGAGGCTCGTAGACATTGTGTATATGGTTAGATATGTTCGGCCTTGTCGGCCTATATTTGGGATGTTATTTTGTTCGCCTTGTCGGCGCATGTACCTGTATATGGGCATAAATGTTCATTGATGATATAAATATGTTATTGCCCGATGAGATTAGAATGATGACGAACGAAAAGTATGATATAATGATGTGGCTCACCTAGAATGTGAAGTATAAGTATGAAAAAGGGGTGCCTGGGTGGGCTAGCACCGGGTGCTCGTCGCGGCCCTCCAGTTGGGTTGTGACAAAAACTCTAGGGGTTTACAAGTCAAGAAGTCACGAGCCCTTAAACTGTCATGTCTATCCGCATAGTCAACCCCTAATCCATGCCTGCGAGCTCGCTCGCCGCTAATGCGGTCAAGAATCGAATCGCATCTCTCATAGCCCTATCCTCCGCCCCTAGGCGGCGAGGCCGGAGGCTCGGGTGCGGAACCTCGGGAGCTGGCGGTGGAGCCGCCCCCTGATCTGCAGCTGCTGCTGCTGCTGCTCTAAGCTCCTCTGGTGGTGGCGGTGTAGCAGAGCTCACCGACTGGAGCACAACCCCAGGCATAGACTGTGCACGGGCCCTAGTAACTCTCCGGGTCTGACTAGTCTCTCCCACTACTGACTTGCCCTTCTGGGCAGGCCTTTCTTTGGAGGCATCGCTGTAAGCATAATAATCTGTTAGGGAGGGATTATCCTGACAATATGCCTCTATCGCACGATCTAGAGTAAGAAGGAAAGATAACATCCTAAATGTCCTGTAGCCTCCTGTTTATAGATGTGGTGCACAACACACCGATAAACAAGACTCTACTAGACACGGTTTGTAGACACTCCGAGGATGAACTGCTCTGATGCCACTTTTGTCACGACCCAACCCCGTAGGTCGTGACTAGTGCCTGAGCTGGACACTCGTATACACACCTGTTAGCTATAATCAGTCCACAACTTGCATGATAAGGAACTTATATATAAAAAGACAAGACATCGTCTCAAAACTGTCGCATATATATATATCAAGACAACCTGTCTCCTGTGGAGTCACAACTCCCAACAGATAACATCGTACGTAAGCCGGCAAGGCTATCATAACATATGGGAACGTCCCAACCATATACATACGCAAGCCCACAAGGCTGCCACTACATACAACATCCCGAAACATAAGTCATACTAACACAGCTGGACAACATATACATACCACCCACACATATGTCTACAGACCTCTAAGAGTAACAACAGTAACATATGACGGGATAGGGCCCCGCCGTACCCCTGGATAAACATATATATACAACAAAAGAATCTGTACCAAAATCTAGGCTCCAGGACAAGGGAGCACTCCAAGATAGCTGAATAGAAATCCTAAGCTGGCGGATCACCAAAGCGAGCGTCGGTATCTGCGGGCATGAAACGCGGCCCCCCCAAAAAAGGGGGTCGCACGAGATATGTACCGAGTATATAAAGCATGAAATACGAAGAAAGATCATAACTGAAGTAGGGATTCCAAGAGACAAGTATAATAGCCAAGAAGTCACTGTACCTGTGCCTTACAAATGGAATCATGCATATCATTATCATATATCGTACCCGACCCATTATGGGACTCGGTAAATAAAGTCGTGTACACGTATACCTTACCCGGCCCATCATGGGACTCGGTGCCATAATCATATCATTGCATCATCATATCATCATATAGCGCACCCGACCCTCTAGTGAGGGACTCGGTGGATAATGTAGTAAAATGTGCGTGATAACATACCCGGCCCGGGACTCGGTGAAAGATGTAACAACAGTATGCACGAGCAGAGTAGTGAGTAACCATATGCAACTAAATCATCATCTGAGACTCAATAGATAAGTATACTAACTAACACTTGAATATCCAAACGATAATCATTTTAAATTCTCTCTAAATGTCATTATGGGCTATATTATGTAATGTCTCAAGGATCATAGACATGTATCAAATTAATACGAGACAGCTTATGAAAGTTAAGGACATTAGACATTATAGAGCCTTTTAAGAATAGGAACTTTTATGTATCATTTACTATCCAATCATATAGAAGACTCGAGGGCGAGCTCACTACTCTAAGAGTTTTAATATCAAGAAGTGAATAAGAATCATAGCTCATGCTCGGAACTTGTGAATAGAATTACCCCAAAGCTCATATCGTACATTACTTACGTCTAGGACATGCCAAAAGAAAGAAGGGATAGCTTTACATACCTTTAGCGCTTATTCGCCACACAACACGTATACGCTGCCCAATAGTATCTCAACCTATATTAAGACGTCAAGAACTACGGTTAATGCTACGGGGAGATTCAAAACGTATTCTAACTTTAGTAACTCCTTTCTAGATAATTAGACGACGTTTCCCTTATATTTAAACAAATTACATAACAACCAAGCCAACATCAATAGCCACACGTTCAAGTACTAATCCGAGGCTACTCGAGAACACTCCGGACAGCCCGCACAACATTCCAAAGAGTCCACATTCACAACATTCGATAACAATCCACATACGACTACTACATATTTAAGTTACTCTTAATGATCCATAGTCGTAACATTTTCATCTAAACAACCCTACAACATCCCAACCAACACACAACACAACATATAATCTTAATTACTATTAATCTTCGAAGCTCAACAAGAACAACAACAACACATTAAACAGCCCCTAACTAGCAACGTAAGGATGCCCGATAACCTCACGAACGTCTACGGACATGCCAAACCAACCATATACGTTTATTATACTTTTCTTAATACATTCTTTTCATCAAAATTCATGAGTTACACCAGCAGCCACACAAAAACAACCTCATCCATTTAAATGCAAGAAAACTATATTAACATCACACTAAGTTCTACAACAACCCACAAGCAAATTTAACTCCAACTTTAACCATTAAATACCTTCATTCTCATCATAAAATCCATAGCAACAACAATCAAAATACTAATTCAAATCAGCCCACTATTTCCACGTAAAACAGCCCCTACGGCTCAACAACATTCCAACATCAACTTACATAATTCTTCATTGACTCAATTCATATTTACTAAGTTACAACAAGTCTAAATCCCTACTAAAACGTGTAGAAATGATCAGCCCTGTCACGACCCAACCCCGTAGGCCGTGACCAGTGCCCGAGCTGGGCACCCAAACACAATCACTAATCCGAATCACACATAGATGGCTTATACGGACACAAATATCAAACACTGTCTCAGATTATATCAAACTGTCGCAAACACATCTCAAACACAACCATATATATATCAGAAGCCGGCAAGGCTATCAAATGGCACAACGGCCCAAAACATATACAAATGCAAGCCGATAAGGCTGCCACGACGAATGGGATCGCCCAGAACATATAACATACAAACACACCTGTACAGAATAGGCACAACCCACATACATGTCCACAGACCTCTAAACAGACAAACAGAATCATATGACGGGACAGGGCCCCGCCGTACCCCTGAACAAACGAATACATATGCAACGAACGAATATATACCAAAATGTGGGCTCCGGAATAGAGGGAGCACTCCAACACAGCAGAATAGGTGTCCTAAACTGGCGGATCACCGAACTGTACGTCTGTACCTGCGGGCATGAAACGCAGCCCCCGAAGAAAGGGGGTCAGTACGAAATATGTACTGAGTATGCAAAGCAGAAGATATAGTAAACAAATCTGAGTCATAATCGAAATAGAGATACAGAGAGTAAGTGCAAATCCAGAATACCAAAATGTTTACTTTCAAAATACAAATCATGCATAGGGCTCAGAAAATATGGTCGCCCGCCCGTCATCGGCGCCATAACACATCATAACACCAGAAAGTTTCAAATCTCCGTATTCCCGTCACACATCATAACACAGCATAACGCCATACACAGCATAACACCAAATATAAGCGGAACCCGGCCTCTAGCGAGGGGCTCGGTGAACCATAACACAGCATAACACCGGAGTATAACATAGTGCGCACGACAACAGAACCGGCCCGGGACTCGGCGAAAGATACAACAGAATGCACGAGCAGAGTCGTGAGTAACCATATGTATAAAATCATTATCATAGACTCAAAAGATAAGTAAAATGACCATACTTGGAAATCGGAATAATAGTCAAACCAAATTCTTTCAAAAGTCATCAGGATTACAAAAAGAAGAGTCGCGGGACCCACGGACAGGTGTTGACCCGAGCCGGGCCCGCCTATGGAAAACATACTCATCATACGCCATACAATATCCTACGAGCATATCGAGGCAATCCGAGCCTTTCTGTGAAAGATATGGGCGTTCGTAGTTACAGAACCTTTAAAAACAAAACTTTTTATGCGCATTGTTTGAAAATCAAATATTCCAAAGACACAAGGGCCAATATTTCATCATATCAAGCATACGAATTCCAAGAAACAAATAAGAGTCATACACATGCTCGGATTGCGAGAATAGAATTTCCTCGAGGCTCGTGTCATAGCCTATTTGTAACTAAGGCATGCCAAAAGAAGGAAGGATTGAGCTTTACATACCTCAAACGCTTCCAAAGCTACTCCAAACTCAAACTAATCTCAACCTACGTCTCAGGCTCCCCAAGGTCTACAAATACGTCAACGGATATCAAATATTAGCGCTATAGCCATTTAGGCATTTAATTCAAAACTAACACTAAATTTTACAGAAATTTGGGCAGCATTTCCCCTGTAAATAGGCCAACCCCGAGAATTTAACTCGGCCAAATCAACAACAACAACAACAACCAACCAACCTAGCAACATCAATAATCAATCCGAAAGGCAATATAACATTAATAACCCTCTTTTTCATCATTCAACAACTTTCAATATATTCGATTCAACGGCTTGCATTCAAGCCAACATCAATGCTTATACATTCAAATACTAACCCGAACCCATACCAACAATATTCAAGGACATTTCAAACAATTCATACAACATTTCCAACAATCCAACAATTGCTCCAATTTACCCGAAAATAGTCCCCAACCCGAGAACACATATAACCATTCCTCACTTTCAAATCATGATTTGCACCAATAATCCACCCTCTAACAATGTCATTCTCATAAATATACAAATTACATCAAATGCACAATGACCTTCAAATCAGCCCGCAACATTACAACATCAATTCAAATCATTAAACTCATTATCGTCAACATAGAATTCATAACGACAACAATCAAACATACTAAATAGAATCAATCCATTCTTGTCATATAATATGACCCATATTCGGCCAACACTACACATATACATATGATCATGATTCTCATTCTTTTCTTCACACTACACAACTAAACATGCTACATAGAACTTAACTCATCACTTAAACACAACACACACATCACACGGCTAACACACCATACACACGGCTCACTTCCAACATACCATATTTCATGAATTTCCTCCATTTTGACATACTACAACATGCATACACCATTCATAACACATAAAACAAGATTAAATCTTACCTTTCTTCTTCAACTTCACAAATAGGCTAGGGTTTGCGAGAATGAAAACTAGCGGTTTGATCTCTCCAACAACACTTCCACGCTACTTAGGGACCTCCAATTAGTGGATTTGCATCAAAGAAATATTTTTGGGATGGCTAAATTTGGACTTGGTTTTTCAAGGTTCTTGGCCGAGAGGTTCTAGTTGTTGTTCTTCAACTTCTTGTTTTTTTTTTCTAAGTGTGGGATGAAGATGAATGACTTAGTAGTCATCTTTTGTGCTAATATAAGACTTATACATGTGTCCCATGGCCCACACATGTGTTGGACCAATTAAAATTGGCCACAAAATGTGTGGGACCACTCCAAACACCACACGGCCAAGGGCCAAAATTTGCATGATTTGCAACTTTCAATTATTCCAATTTTGGTCCCAAATTTTCCTAAATGTTCCATGGCAACAAATTCATGAACAAGTTATATCCCAAAATAAAATCAAAGGTCAAAAGTCCCGACTTTGTATCCCGGAATGGTTTTGTCCCTAACTTATCATAGTTAATCCGGATTGTCCCAATGTACAAAATACGGGATATAACATCCTCCCCCCCTTTAGAACATTCGTCCTCGAATGTTAGATTAACCTTACAGGGTCTTATAAGCACTCGGAGGAGTTTCTTTTTCAACTAACACAACAATTCATTTATCAAACAACATAGTCAAGTAAAGAATTTGGATTGCCTGTAGGTACCGAAAATAGGTGAGGATACTTCTTCTTCATTTGCTCCTCAGCTTCCCTGGTCATTTCTTCACGATTATTGTTTCGCCACAATACTTTAACAAAAGCCACATCTTTATTCCGCAACTTTCTTACCCGACGATCCAATATGGCTATAGGTCTGTTATTCGTAAGATAGCTCCTTCCGTGACTCGGATATCATCTACGTGAAATATTTGGAAGGATCACCAATACATTTACGAAGCATAGAGACGTGGAATACCGGATGTCCGCTCCCAAATCAATCGGCAGATCTAACTCATAGGCAACCTTGACTATTTTTACGGATAATCTGATAAGGCCCAATATATCTCGGGACCGAGCTTTCCTTTCTTGCCGAATCTCATAACACCTTTCATAGGTGACACTTTCAGAATACCCAATCACCAATCGAAACTCTAAATGTCGACGGCGATTATTTGCATATGACTTCGTCGACTACCGGGTTGCTAGTAACCTCTCCCGAATGAGCTTCACCTTATCAACCGCATTTGGATCATATCCGGGCCAATCAACTTAGTCTCGCCAACATCAAACCAACCAATCGGTGACCGCATTTCGCCATACAAAGCCTCATATGGTGCCATCTCGAATATCGGAGTGGTAGCGTTATTATAAGCAAATTCAACAAGCGGCAAATGGTCATCCCAGCCTACCCTCGAAATCAATAACACAGCCGCAACATATCTTCCGCCGTCGAATAGTGCGCTCGGCCGTCCGTCGACCGAGGATGAAATGTTGTACCGAGACTCACCGGTGTCCCCAATCCTTCCCGAAATGATCTCCGTAAATTAGTCAGAACCGGGCACCTCCGTTCTGTCGGAGATAATAGACATGGGGACTCCGTGAAGCCTCACAATCTCCTTAATATATAATCTGGCATAATCCTCAGCTGAATACGTAGTCCGGACTGGGAGGAAATGGGCTGATTTTGTCAGCCGATCAACAATAACCCAAATGGAATCATACCTCCGTGGAGTGCGAGGTAAGCCGGTAATAAAGTCCATATTAATGATTTCCCACTTCCACGACGGTATCTCCATCTCGTAATAATCCACCGGGCTTCGATGCTCGATCTTAACTCCGCCGGCAATTCGGCCACCGAGCGACGAACTCTGCTATATCTCTTTTCATACCATCCCACCAGTATAAGCATCTGAGATCATGATACATCTTCGTCGACCCTGGGTGAACGGAATAACGGGCATAATGTGCCTCGCCCATAACCTCGTCGCCGCAGCCCCCGCAACATCGGTACACATAATCCGCCCCGTGTAATAATACTCCATCGGATGTAATCTCGAACGGGGTCTTCTCCTTTTCAAGGGCCGTCTGTCGTGCCGAACGGGGATCCTCATACTGACGCCGCTTAATCTCCTCCGTAATAGAGGATTCGGCAATTCCTCGAACAGAAACCCCAATATCTCCAGAATCAGCCAAGCGGACTCCAAGACTAGCCAACTGATGGATCTCGCGAACCATTTCTTTCCTCTCTGATGGCACGTCCGCTAGACTGCCCATAGACTTACGGCTGAGTGCATCTGCCACAACATTAGCTTTCCCAGGATGGTAGAGAATATCAACATCATAATCTTTCAGCAACTCTAACCACCTCCTCTGCCGCAAGTTCGCATCCTTCGTTTAAAGATGTACCGGGAGGCTCTTATGATCCGTATAAATATCAACGTGAACACCATATAAGTAATGTCTCCACATCTTCAAAGCATGAATTACCGTGGCTAGCTCCAGATCGTGAGTAGGATAATTTCTCTCGTGTTTTCTGAGCTGCCGGGAAGCATAAGCTATCACTCTGCCGTGCTGCATCAACACACACCCCAAACCAATACCAGAGGCATCATAATAAATCACATAGCCGTCCGGTCCCTCGGGAAGAGTCAGGACTGGAGCTGTAGTCAACTTCTCTTTCAACAACTGGAAGCTGCGTTCACAAGCATCAGTCCACTGGAACTTAGCTCCCTTCGAGTCGCCCTTGTCAAAGGCACCGAAATCGAAGCAAACTTCTCTACGAATCTCCGTAATAACCGGCCAACCCAGTAAAACTACGCACCTTAGTAGGTGTCGTAGGCCTAGGCCAATTCTTTACGGCCTCAATCTTCCGGGTATCCACCGGATGCCATCAAGCTCCAATAATATGCCCAGAGAAATGCCATCGAAGTCATCCGGAATTCACATTTAGAAAATTTAGCATATAATTTCTGGGGTGCCGAGAGTGTGCCAAGTACCGTCCTCAAATGATCCGCATGTTACGCTTCGATCGAGAATAAACCAGGATGTCATCAATGAACACAATCACGAACATATCTAAGAACGGTCCGAATACCCGATTCATCGTGTCCATAAATACGGGCCGGAGCATTAGTCACCCCAAACGACATCACTCGAATTCATAATGCCCATATCGGGTCCGAATGTCGTCTTAGGAATATCACCTCTCGTACCCGTATTCGATGATAGCCTCGACCGCGGAGTCTCATCTTCCATTAAACACCTGGCACCCTGCAACTGATCAAACAAATCATCGATCCTGGGGAGGGGATATTTATTCTTGATGGTTACCTTATTCAGCTGCCGATAATCAATACACATCCGCAGCGATCCATCCTTCTTCCTCACAAATAATACCGGCGCTCCCCAGGGTGATGTGCTGGGCCTAATAAAGCCCTTCTCTAATAAATCTCTCGCTCTTTCAATTCCTTCACCCCGCAGTGCCATTTTGTACGGAGGAATAGATATGGGCCGAGTATCCGGCAACAAATCAATAGCAAACTCTATCTCCCGCTCGGGGGAAGACATGGAAGCTCATCCGGGAATACATCTAAAAATTCATTAAAGATTGGGACGACCGAAGAGTCGGTGCCCTCGCTTCTAAATCATGAACACGAACCCGATGATAAATATAGCCCTTTCGATCATTTTCCTTGCCTTGAGGTATGAAATAAACTTAAGCGATGCCGTATTACTCGCCCACTCTATAACTCGGTTCCCCAGGTGGAAATGGACTATCTTCTTTTGGATCAACATTAGATTAACAAGAAGCTAGCCAATCCATACCCATAATCACATCGAACTCGCCATATCTAACTCTACCAGATCCGCCTTAGTGCAGCTAGCCACAAACAATTACCGAACAATCTCTATAAACTTGCCGGCGATAACGAATCCCCTACCGGCGTAGCTACCTCAAAAGGCTCTATCGGTTGCATTCTATCCCAATTTTATTAGCAACAAAGGGAGAAATATATGATAAAGTAGAGCGGGATCAATCAATGCATACATCTCGAAGAAGACCAAGTAATATACCCGTAACGACATTAGGCGACGCCTCCGGTCCTCTCGGCCGGCCAATGCATATATGCGGTTCGAAGGACCGCTGAACCGGAACTCCGCCACGACCTCGCCGCGGCCCGCCGATGTCGGCATACCGCCGCCCCGCGGGGCGCATAGCTACCGAGATGAAGATGAACCACCGGCCGACCCGGTAGGCCGAGCCGCACTACGCCGCACCACCCCCGAACCGGGTACACCCGATCTCTCGTCGATTTACGGCCGAGCGAACCCGGTGGCACTTTAATCACACACGTAAATTTTTTTTTTTTCTAAATCAGGGGAACACGGAAATCGGGTGGACAAAATCCGAACTCAGATAAACCTTATACATAACATAGTACAAACTCCGAAGCTCGCTACGGCACCGACACACTATACCCACACCTCTCGCAAGTCTCTTCGCCGTACATAACGGACTCTGTGGGGGTGTGCCCCGTGGGAATGAATCGGAGCTCACCAACTCTTTCGGGGCATCTTCAACCGCCGGGTACCGCGGCCGAAAAATCCCCCGAGAATACCCAGCGGAAAATGCGAGTATGTTGGGCTGGCCCCATAATCAAATTAAAGTCGAGGTGGCGATAGAACCGTAATCGGTCCTCCAGACCACAGGCGTCGTAACGGGCAATACTCATAACGCCGGGCGGCCATCATAACTTGTTTGTCAACCATATCTAGTCCCGGGATCACATAAAGCCGGCTCATATCGACTACATGCGGACGCATGTCGGCCGGCGAGTCAAACTCCAAACCGTACTCGTACGGACGCTCTACCCATCGGGATACGAACTGTCTACTCTAGCTCGCCGTAGCTGCGGAGGCGGTAAAATGGGCCGAAGGCCTACGTGAACTCGCCCCATACGGGCGGGAGGGGCACCCTCACCTCTGCGGACAATACCCGGGACTCATACCAATTTGCGGCTACGTCCCGTACAACCGGTATGATGCCATCTCAACCGGACTCGATCTCGGTCGCCTTAATCAACCGTAATGTACGCAGCATCCCGATAAACTCCGAGGGTCCTGCGCGGCTTCGACCCGAAAAACTTTAAGGACGGTGGATTACATGTCGAATCTCACGGTGCCTCAATCGTCACGTCGGTCGGCGATCACCCTGCTCCAAGCCCGTGGGCCGCCGCTACCCGGAGAGAGAGTACCGCCTCTCGCATGGCCCCATCATCCGCCCCCGCGGGAGCTAGAAGCTCGGGCACTCGAACCTCGGGAGCCATCCTGCCACCACCCCATACATCAAATCATAATATCATATCATCGCTCCAAGCCCCGTCGAGTGGTGCGTGAACGATGCATCGGGGGGCACGATCTCGTAGGCTCATGTCACGACCCAACCCCGTAAGTCGTGACTAGTGCCCGAGTTGGGCACCCAAACGCATTCGTCAAACCCGAATCACACACAGCTGGCTTATGCCGACACAAATATCAAACGCTACTTCAAACACATCTCAAACTCAAACACATATATACATATATCGAAAGCCGATAAGGCTATCCGACGCTCACGGCCCAAAACGTATAATATACAAACACACCGTACGGGGTAGGCACACAACCCACATATACATCTACAGGCCTCTAAACAAACCAACAGAATCATATGACGGGACAGGGCCCCGCCGTACCCCTGAACACACACACATATATATATGCAACGAACGAGTGTATACCAAGATATGGGCTCCGGGATAAAAGGAGCACTCCAACACAGCAGAATGGGTCTCCTAAAGGCGGCGGATCGCCAAACCGGTCGTTCGTACCGCGGGCATGAAACGCGCCCCCGAAAGAAAGAGGGTCGTACGAAATATGTGCGAGTATGCAAAGCAGAAATACGATAAATAGACCGAATCACACTCGAAACCAGAAGTACCGAAAGTAAGTACATTTCCAAATGCCAAATGTTTATTTTCAAAATACAAACATGCATAGGGCACGAAAATATGGTCGCCCGCCCGTCGTTGGCGCCATAACACAGCATAACGCCAGAGGATTTCAAATCTCCGTACAACCCCGAACGCAACACATCATCACAACACATCATAAGCCATATCACAGCATAACTTCATAAACGGAACCCGGCCCTATGGCGAGGTCTCGGGAACCGTAGCACAGCATAACTCCGGAATATATATCATAATGCGCACGACAACAAACCGGCCCGGGAAGCGGCGAACGAGGTACCAACAAACCGCACGAACAGTCGTGAGCAACCATATGCATAAAATCATTATCATAAGTCCAAAAAGTAAGTAAAATAACCATACTTGGGGATCGGGAAAATCGTCATACCAAACTCTCTCAAACGTCATCGAAAAGTGCAAAAGAAGGTCGCGGGACCCACGGACGAGCGTCAACCCGAGCCGGGCCCGCCTATGGAAATCATACTCATCACACGTCATACAACCTCCCACGACGATATCGAGGCAATCCGAGCCCTTAGTCGAAAGTTATGAGCGTTCGAAGTTTCAACATTGTTTAAGAATAAAACTCTTTTGAAAACCAAGTTTTTATGCAACTTTAAAATCAATTTTTCTAACAACATCAAAACCAATATTTTCTCACATCAACACACGAGTACCAAAAGACAAACGCGAATCATAGACATGCTCGGATCATGAGAATGGGATTTCCTCGAGGCTAGTATCGTAGCCTATATTGAACTAAGACATGCCAAAAGAAAGAAGGGTTAAGCTTTACATACCTCGCTTGCACACAACGCTAATCCAACCAAACTTATATCTCGAACTCTCCAAGATCTACATAACATCAATAAGTACCAACGTCAACCATAAGCACTTAAAAGCTCATTTCCAACTAGTACATAATCCTACGGAAAATTGGGCAAGCACTTCCTTTATAAATGGACCAACCCCGAGAATTCAACTCGGCCAAATTCAACAACACAACAAACCAACAATCATTCCAACAATATCCACAATCAATTCGAAACGCATTCGAACATTAAAAATCCTCTTCCACACATTCCAACAATATTCCAATTATGCTTACTACAACTACATACTTACAAACCAACATGTAATCATACGAACGCATATTCAATTATCAATCCAAAACCATTCAAACAACATTCAAGAACTCTTTAAATAATTCATACAATATTTCCAACAACCCAACAAACACTCCATTCCACCCGAATTGGCCCCCAAACCCGAGAACTTCAACTCTAACACATTCCTTGGTTTCAAAACATGATTTACTCCAACAATCTATACTCTAACCATGCTATTTCCATAAACATGAAAATTACACTAAATGCACTAAACCTTCCAAATCAGCCCCTAACACTTACAATACCAACTTGAATCATTAAACTCTCATTTCCAACATAGAATTCACATAACGACAACAACCAAAATTCCAAGGAAACTAATCCATTTCTTGACACACATCAAAGGCCATATCCGGCCAACCTTGCACACATACATATTCATGATTTTCATTTATTTCAACACACCACAATAACCAAACATGCTACATAAAGCTTAGTTCATCACTTATAACATAGCACACACATGCACGACCAACACACACACACACGGCCTCAACTTCAAATTGCCATATCTCATGAATTTCATCCATAACAACATACAACAACACACATAAACCCTTCATAACTCATAAAACATGATTAGAATTTACCTTTCTTCACAACCCTTCAATTTGTCCAAAGTTGGCCAAGGACGAAAACGAACAATCCAACGCTCGAAACAACAACTCCACGTTATTCACCACCCTCAAATTAGTAGGTTTGCTTAGGAGAAATAATTTTGGGAAGGCTTAATCTTGGTCTTGAAAATTTGCTCCCATGGCCGAATGGTTGATGGTTGGTTTTCTCCAAGTTTCTTGATTTTTCTTTCTAAGGAATGAAAGTGAGGAGATAAGATGACCTTGTCATCTTTTATTTACACTTAATGGCCAACCATGTGGCCATGGCCCACCCAAGAGTGGCCGGCCACATGGCCATGTCTTTAATCTCAATAATTTCCAACTTTCAAGACTTCCACTTTTGGTCCCAAATTTTCCAAAATATTCCCATACCAATAATATCATACACACTTAGATCCTACAACACAATCGAAGGTCAAACGTCTCGACTTCATATCCCGGAATGGTCTCAATCCTAACTTTTCATAATTAACCCGAATCGTCCCGTCGTTCAAAATACGGGATGTAACATCCTTCCCCCCTTTAGAACATTCGTCCTCGAATGTTCAACTAGTCTTATAAGGTCGTACAAGGACCTCGGGGAAGATCCCCATTATTTATAAATGCTAATTATCGACTTCCGGATCCCTACTCGCCACTATCAAACAACATTCATGCAACAAATACACATACATAAGGACATTACAAGAAAAGCTCATATACCTGGATCCGCATTCGGTGCCACCTCTGGATCCCGCCTACCTGCCAAAGCATATATGCGGTTTGAAGGACCGCTGGCCTTTGGGGACTCCGCCGCGACCTCTGCCACGGCCTCCTGGTTGTCACACCCTAATTTCCGTTAGGGCGTGATGGGCACCCGACCCTTATTTAGGGCCGAGCGAACCCGCGGACTCACATAATAGTCATACTCACGCTGACTCTCAAATCATGACACAATTATACATAACAAAAATTTATCGAAGAATAATATGCTTTTTGCTTTTCTCAAATCAAATAAAATCTTAAAAGATATGAAACTTATAACACAACGCATAATAATATACCGGCTTACATAGCCATTTACATAACCGACATCTAATACCCACAACACTTCTGCCAAAAGTCTCTAACCCGAACATGAAACCATAACATGATAATCGACTCGGAAAGCACTCCGGAAGAAATGGAGCTAGCTAATCCCGCCGAAACGTCTTCTACTAAAATCTTCGCTCACACGGGTGTACACGCGGCATGAAACGCAGCCCCCGAAGAAAGGGGTCGTACGAAATATGTACCGAATATGTAAAGCGGTAAACACAAAACCGGATCATACGGAAATAAGGAGGACATAAAAAAGTAGTACAAGAATCGAACTCATAAAACTTACCTTGAACGTAAATCATGCTTTTCAAAATCATTAATGGGAGTATCATATTTAAAGAAATCATCATGAACATATGCATACATAACATGCCCGGCCCTCTAGTGAGGGACGCGGTAAGTAAAATCATCATGTATATATATGTAACGTGCCCCGGCCCTCTAGTGAGGGACGCGGTGAAAGGAATCATCATATGCCATCCCGGCCACCTCCCCGTCATCACATCATCATCATAAGTATATATATATGTATATAACATGCCCCGGCCCTCTAGTGAGGGACGCGGTGAACAATGCAAAGGAATTGCACGAATACATGCCCCGGCCCGGACGCGGAAAGATGTAATAGCAGCCGCACGAGCGGTAGTGTGAGAAACCACATGCAACATAAAATATACAATGTTTGCCAAGACTCGAAAGAACAATCCAAACGATAGATCATTTAAAGGAAGTCGACAATAGCCATAGGTCATACCTTTCGGAGTTGCGACGAGTTATGTCAAAGACAAAACCTTTGGGATCGTTTGTACATGGCAAAATATATCATCGAACTCAATGGAATAATCAAAATGATCACTTTTTAACAATCGGAAGTTAGTCAAAAGTCGTACTTGCATAACGCTCAAAATAAGTCATTTAAGTCAACATGGAAAAATCTCGGAAATTGGGGGCCCACCTCGGGTCAAGTCGAGGTGGCGTACGTAAAATCATGAACATTAGGCTTTATGGAGCCACCTATGAAAATCTCAAGGTAATTTGGTTCCATTTGTGAGAGTTATAAATGTTTAAGCTATTTTTCCAACAAAACATAAAGTATCTAATTCAATTCTTTTGAATGAAAAAGGGCCAAATCTAAGCTCGGATTCCTAGGAGTAGAGTCGCCCCCAAGGCTCGTATCAAAACCTATTATGCCTAGGACATGCCAAGAGAACAAAAGGTGAAGCTTTACATACCTTATTCGCCTTTCTCGCTCGTCCAAACTCAAGTCCCGTTTTCTCCAAAATCTACAAAGGGTCATAGTTACCAAACATTACTATAAGCTTTTAGGAGTTGAATCTTGAAGTAACACTTGTCTTACAGAAATTTTGGCAGCATTTCCCGTAAATGCGCCATCCCCGAGAGTCCAACTCGGCCAAAAATTACAACAACAAATCCGAGAATTTAACTCGGCCAAACTATCAACAACAATGCCAACCATCATATCTCCAACTTCAACAATTTATTCAAAATACATTCCAACATTAGTAGCTCCTTTTACATAATCAAACAACATTTCATTTATATCCAATTCACAATTGTTCACACATTCAAATACTAATCCGAAACCATTCAACAATATTCTAGAACACTTCGACAACCCGCACAATATTTCAAACGGTTCAACCAACACATACACTACCCAAATTCTTTCAAATCCAACAAGAATAATTACAACACATTTTCTTTCCTCCAAATTCATAAACTACACCAACATTCTACATATTAGCAACATTATTCCTACAATTATAAGAAACCATACTAATGTCATATTAACTTCTTCCATAATCCGCAAACGATTACAACTTTATTTCAAGCCATTAAATCTTCATTTAACAACATGAAATCCACAACACAACAACAATCAAAATACTAAATAAAATTAGCTCATCATACCCCACCAAAACAGCCCCCTATACGGCTACCACATCAACACCGACAAACGAATTTATATCGCTATTTCTTCCGTCCTAATCCGTTAAATCTTTAAATAAACTTGTTAACAATGAAAAGGAACCTTCATATTACCTTAAGTAGGCAGCCACCATGTTATCACTCTCCTCCTTGGTTGATTTTTAGCTCAAATTGAAGACAACGCAACAGTACAACACTTTTCCCTTCATGGGCTTCGGATTCGGCGCTCGGATTTTGGTCAAAATTGGTTTTTCTTCTCCAAGGCCTTTTTTCTCTATCTCTCCAGAATTTTCTGGTTGTTCCAGGTCTTAAAATGAGGAGGGAAGGGATGAAATATCACTTAAATAACATGGGTCATGGGCCTAACCCGGTTGGGCCCGAGTTGGGCCTAGCCCACTGACCTTTCGACCTTAAAACGTTCATATCTCCTTGTACCGACGTCACCTGGGAACCCACAACCTATGGTTGGAAAGCTAATTCAATTATCTACAACTTCTATTTCTCGGTATTTTTCCAAATTCCAAACTTATAATACCGTTTTTGCCCTCAAAGTCAGGTCACCCGAAAACGTTTTCTTAAAAATATTCGTTTGGAGGGCTTCCACTTTGATTTGGCCCAAGGGTCCTTCATGAGTTGTGTTTAACTTTACATATGTGATTCATATAACTTGTCACATGTTCCAAAAAAAAAAATCTTAACGTGTGGGCCCCACCTCAGCTTACAAATAATCCGACGTTCAAAAATACGGGATATAACATCCTCCCCCCCTTTAAAACATTCGTCCTCGAATGTTCAACTAATCGTATAGAGTCTTAAGGATCTCGAGGGGGGGGGGGGGGGTTCATTCACTACCATGAGCCGCAATTTCATTTACCAATCATACTTCTCTTCCATTTCCTCCTCAGGTTCGCAAGTCATTTCCTTTCTGTTATTATTCCGCCGCGGTGCCTTAACGGAAGCTGCATCTTTAGCACGCACCCTTCTTGCCTTACAACTAGTGTAATCAGGTTCAATACGTCTTAAGTTAAGCTTTTCCTTCTTGTCGAATTTGATTACGCCTTTCGTGAAACACATAAATTCGCCCGCTTTCGATAGCCGACTAATTCCGATCACTTGCTTAAATCGTCTTACAATTTTTCTTTACTCATCTTGTTACATTTTCAACACCTTGCCTCGTGTCATTACCTTATCTTTGATTCGAACTCTGCTATTGTCCCTTGCACGACCTGCGTATTTAATCTTAATCACGCTCGTTCCTTTTCCTGATTCATACTATTCCAGATTTTACTCCCGTGCTCGCATTTGCTAGGAGTCTACTTTATCATACTTCTTTTCCCCGCTTTTCTTACTTTCTACCATAGGAAATTTTTTTTTTCCTGCTAACAACCCCTCTATTGTCTACATCTTAACCTCTAATCCGTATAGCCGTACCACCTTTCACAGTGCCTCCGTAAGCTACTCGTTACTTTCCTTTATCGTACTCCCTCTTTAAGTCTCCATTTTCTAATATCATGTTATTCGGATACTTACAATTAATCCTCGCCACCTCGATTATTACCCCCCGACTCCTATCCCTTTTACTCGGCCGACTTTTCGATCCCCTTAGCTTGTCTCCGCAAAGAGCTCTACTCGCGGCCCACGCATCCGTATCCGGACATCGTAGCGTTGATTGTCTTCGCCTTACACTTGTATCTCTCGCCCTCGCTTCCCCCTTTAGGGGGTGTGGTTATACTATCGCCCAATTCTACCTTGCCCTAAATCCGTATTTCCAATCTCAATTGAGCGGTACCGTTATTCCGCATTTTGATCTTCTTGCCGTTCATTTACTCGCTTTCTTTCCTTTCCAAATATCGTTGTATTAGCACTTTCTAAGCTCAACTTATAGTGAAAACAGCATCAACTTGCCTTATAACATTCGTGCCATTTATAATTTTCTCCTCACTTGAACTTTGTTACCCTGTCAGATTAATGCCTTCTACACACCGCCACTCTGATTACCGGGATACATATATCCGCTAATCTAACCATGTGCAGGATATCCGTGCGTACCTATGTACACATATAGTCTCTACTATCTTGCTTACAAGATATCTCCACACGCTATTCCAATTCACCCTAATTCTAAAGTCGCGATGTATCTTTTTCCTCTTTATCGGTCTAATTTGCCCCGTTCTGCGCGACCTTCTTGGGTTTCTGTCCACTCCTCAGACTCTTAATTTGTCCTTAAGTCACTCTAACTCCTTATTCACTTCTTGCGTCCGAATTTGTAGAATTTTCGTAAAACTTCCCGGGGGTCACCCATCCGAGATTTCTCTCGCTTCAAAGACGCTTAACTTTGAAACTTCGGTGAAATACGATGCCTCAATGCCGTATAATCGCATCCACCTCACCGCATGACCTCCGTCACGTGATCCGGGAGTAAGTCGAAGTCTTAACGGAGTTCGAAGCGCTCTTATAGCATAATTACTATTTTACCCTCTTTTGGTCCTCGGTACTCGCTTTCCATTCGGGAATATGATTATTTTTCGTCCTGAACTTCCAGGTCTCAATGACGAGGAATACACTTCGATCACCGTTACTTATAATCACTCGGTCATCGCCTTCCCGATTCTGTTCCCATTCTTACCTCGTTCTTTATCATTTCTATATCCGAGTCTTTTACCGTTCCGTCACTCTAGTACTCGTATCCTTGACTACACATATCATGGCCTATTACTGCACTGTTGTCTCACTCCCTTCTCATTTCCTTCTTCCGATTACCCTTTCTTTTCTTACGCTCACTATCATTTTCGTTATATAACCCTTATCCCAAGCTTTCCTTACGTAACTTGATAAGTCTCGCTTATTCGCTCTATAGCTCACTTTTTCGTTTCACCCTTACTTTTATATTCTAACTACGTAGACCACATCATAGCTTTAGCCGCTTTCTCATTAGGCTTTACTTATTTCCATAGTCCCTCGCTATACTCGTATTACATCCGTTCGTAATCAATCCGATAATATAACACTTCTTAATCCTTTACCCTTTTTTTTTTTGATCCACTTTATCCTTATCGTTCCGCGGTCGCCTTATCCATTCATTCGTACCCGTCACGTTCTTTTCTCGGGGTCGGCCATACTCATAACTTAGTCGAATCTTATCATTGTTATCGGCATGACTTTCCAAGACATATTACGGACTTATATCTTATTCTTCCTTTATTTCCGAGAAAAATTTCGGCGAGTTTCTCTCAGCGCGTTGCTATCTCAAAACTGTACACGGAAATACCAACAACGCCTTGGGCCAACATATATATACGCATATCATGTAATATCACGGCCTCACGGGGCTCCTAACATCATCGACAAGTACAAAAATAATAAACATACCTTGTATGCCCAACTCAATCCTTTTGTCACACTTTCTTGTTTACTTTCCCTTTTTGATCTTTCGTTCGTATTCCGTCGTACTTCTATTTCTTACCGACATGCATCCTTTCCTTCGTACCGTTGCTTACCTTTACGCTTTATAGCTTCCAATATCGCCATTGCTTTCCTCCATCGACATCATTCTTCGGCTAAAATCAAAGATTAGTGTCGGGAATCTCATTTCCTATACATGGCTCTACGGCACGATCTATGATGTCAAAGAAGAGTAACCATCCTAGATGCCCCGTAGCCTCCTGTTTATAAATGTGGCGCGCTTCACACCATAAAGGACTCTACCGGACACGACTTTGCGTACAACCCCCAAGACGAACCGCTCGATACCAATTTGTCACACCTAATTTCCGTTAGGCGTGATGGGCACCCGACCCTTATTTAGGGCCGAGCGAACCCGCGGACTCACATAATAGTCATACTCACGCTGACTCTCAAATCATGACACAATTATACATAACAAAAATTTATCGAAGAATAATATGCTTTTTGCTTTTCTCAAATCAAATAAAATCTTGCAGCATATGAAACTTATAACACAACGCATAATAATATACCGGCTTACATAGCCATTTACATAACCGACATCTAATACCCACAACACTGTCTGCAAAGTCTCTAACCCAGAACATGAAACCATAACATGATAATCGACTCGGCAAAGCACTCGGAAGAAATGGAGCTAGCTAATCCCGCTGAAACGTCTTCTACTAAAATCTTCAACACTGGGTGTACTCACAAGAAGATGAAACGCACCCCGAAGAAAGGGGTCGATGGCACGAAATATGTACCGAATATGTAAAAAGCGGTAAACACAAAACCGGATCATACGGAAATAAGGAGGACAAAAGTAGTACGACAAGAACCGGAACTCATAAAACTTACCTTGAACGTAAATCATGCTTTTCAAAATCATTAATGGACTGAGTATCATATTTAAAGAAATCATCATGAACATATGCATACATAACATGCCCCAGCCCTCTAGTGAGGGACGCGGTAAGTAAAATCATCATGTATATATATGTAACGTGCCCCGGCCCTCTAGTGAGGGACGCGGTGAAAGGAATCATCATATGCCATCCCGGCCACCTCCCCGTCATCACATCATCATCATAAGTATATATATATGTATATAACATGCCCCGGCCCTCTAGTGAGGGACGCGGTGAACAATGCGGTGGAATTGCACGAATACATGCCACGGCCCGGACGCGGTGAAAGATGTAATAGCAGCTCGCACGAGCAGAGTAGTGAGAAACCACATGCAACATAAAATATACAATGTTTGCCAAGACTCGAAAGAACAATCCAAACGATAGATCATTTAAAGGAAGTCAGACAATAGCCATAGGTCATACCTTTCGGAGTTGCGACGAGTTATGTCAAAGACAAAACCTTTGGGATCGTTTGTACATGGCAAAATATATCATCGAACTCAATGGAATAATCAAAATGATCACTTTTTAACAATCGGAAGTTAGTCAAAAGTCGTACTTGCATAACGCTCAAAATAAGTCATTTAAGTCAACATGGAAAAATCTCGGAAATTGGGGCCCACCTCGGGTCAAGTCGAGGTGGCGTACGTAAAATCATGAACATTAGGCTTTATGGAGCCACCTATGAAAATCTCAAGGTAATTTGGTTCCATTTGTGAGAGTTATAAATGTTTAAGCTATTTTTCCAACAAAACATAAAGTATCTAATTCAATTCTTTTGAATGAAAAAAGGCCAAATCTAAGCTCGGATTCCTAGGAGTAGAGTCGCCCCCAAGGCTCGTATCAAAACCTATTATGCCTAGGACATGCCAAGAGAACAAAAGGTGAAGCTTTACATACCTTATTCGCCTTTCTCGCTCGTCCAAACTCAAGTCCCGTTTTCTCCAAAATCTACAAAGGGTCATAGTTACCAAACATTACTATAAGCTTTTAGGAGTTGAATCTTGAAGTAACACTTGTCTTACAGAAATTTTGGCAGCATTTCCCCTGTAAATGCGCCATCCCCGAGAGTCCAACTCGGCCAAAAATTACAACAACAAATCCGAGAATTTAACTCGGCCAAACTATCAACAACAATGCCAACCATCATATCTCCAACTTCAACAATTTATTCAAAATACATTCCAACATTAGTAGCTCCTTTTACATAATCAAACAACATTTCATTTATATCCAATTCACAATTGTTCACACATTCAAATACTAATCCGAAACCATTCAACAATATTCTAGAACACTTCGACAACCCGCACAATATTTCAAACGGTTCAACCAACACATACACTACCCAAATTCTTTCAAATCCAACAAGAATAATTACAACACATTTTCTTTCCTCCAAATTCATAAACTACACCAACATTCTACATATTAGCAACATTATTCCTACAATTATAAGAAACCATACTAATGTCATATTAACTTCTTCCATAATCCGCAAACGATTACAACTTTATTTCAAGCCATTAAATCTTCATTTAACAACATGAAATCCACAACACAACAACAATCAAAATACTAAATAAAATTAGCTCATCATACCCCACCAAAACAGCCCCCTATACGGCTACCACATCAACACCGACAAACGAATTTATATCGCTATTTCTTCCGTCCTAATCCGTTAAATCTTTAAATAAACTTGTTAACAATGAAAGGGAACCTTCATATTACCTTAAGTAGGCAGCCACCATGTTATCACTCTCCTCCTTGGTTGATTTTTAGCTCAAATTGAAGACAACGCAGCGTACAACACTTTTCCCTTCATGGGCTTCGGGATTCGGCGCTCGGATTTTGGTCAAAATTGGTTTTTCTTCTCCAAGGCCTTTTTTCTCTATCTCTCCAGAATTTTCTGGTTGTTCCAGGTCTTAAAATGAGGAGGGAAGGGATGAAATATCACTTAAATAACATGGGTCATGGGCCTAACCCGGTTGGGCCCGAGTTGGGCCTAGCCCACTGACCTTTCGACCTTAAAACGTTCATATCTCCTTGTACCGACGTCACCTGGGAACCCACAACCTATGGTTGGAAAGCTAATTCAATTATCTACAACTTATATTTCTCGGTATTTTTCCAAATTCCAAACTTATAATACCGTTTTTGCCCCTCAAAGTCAGGTCACCCGAAAACGTTTTCTTAAAAATATTCGTTTGGAGGGCTTCCACTTTGATTTGGCCCAAGGGTCCTTCATGAGTTGTGTTTAACTTTACATATGTGATTCATATAACTTGTCACATGTTCCAAAAAAAAAAATCTTAACGTGTGGGCCCCACCTCAGCTTACAAATAATCCGACGTTCAAAAATACGGGATATAACACTGGTGCCGGCACACCCTGACCCAGAGGGCGCGTAGCTGCTGATGAAGATGAACCGGCAATTGATCGTAGGCCGCGCCGCACCGCCCAAACTAACCCGGCCGGGCAATCCCTCATCTGATGGCCCTGACGGCCACAACTAAAACAAGCACCACTGGCCCGGAAACACTCTCCCGGGTGTGGCCTCCCACAGTGGGGGCACGGAGGTCGGGGTGGTCTCATCTGACTGGGACCTCCGCTTGCTGAGGACCTAAGGCCCCGGAACTGCGGTCCGCCGGGACGGTCTGCGTCATCAAATCGTTTATTAAGACCGAGTATCCGGCCTGGCGGCGGAAAATATCCATCGGATCGATACCGAGGTCGCCCGCCGCGGAAATCTCTCTAAATACCCCGGCCGATGCGGCCCTCTTGGGCGGCCTCCTATCACGATCTCTCCGGACTGTTCGGCTCGGTGCCGGTCTTCCATCCCGGGCGTGCACACGCAACGGGCGATATCCGTGTCGGTCTGCGCCGCCGCCATTGTCATGCGGTTGTCAATCGATGTAGGCGTCCAACCCTATCACATACCGATGCATTCGGTCGGCCATATCCGCCACTATAGCGGTGCATGCGGGCCGAGAATCAAATTCCAAGTTATATTCACGAACACTCCGACCCCTCTCCGTGTATCTCGCGAAATCTATCACCCTTGCCCTCCGCAACTCGGGCGTAAAGTGACGGAGAAAGTGCGGCGGCCAGAACTCGTCCCACATAGGCCGGGAAGCATCCTCACCCCGGATAGCTCCCGGGACTCATACCGGTTGGCCGCAACATCTCGCGATGCGTGCGAGGCTAACTAAAGGCGGACTCGGTCTCAAGCCCCGACCGGTCCTAACGCACGTCTCATCCCCCGAATGAAGTCATGGGGGTCTCCCGGGCTTGAGTCCGAAAAACTCGGGGGGCCACACGTCAAGAAGTCGCGAACCCTCGGCTATCACGCCTGTCGCCATCATCATTGCCTCTCGCCCGCGTCCCTCGAACCGACCTCGGCCACGGCGTGGTCACAGCTGACGGCCTCCTCGGCGTCGCCCTCCGTATCCGGGGGAGCGGCCGGAATAGGCTCGAGGGGCCTACTCCCGGCCTCCACGGGTGGTGGAGTGGCTGAACCTTCCGAATGTAAACAATACGGGCCTAGCACTCGCGCACGAGCCCGTGTAACCCTCGGCGCCCGACTAGCCTCATCTGCCTTCGCCTTGCCCTTCTGGGCAGCCGTCGTCTTCTTCGGAGGCATCTCTGAAAAACCATAACAACTGATCAGAAAAAAGTCATCCTAATAGCACAGTTCTATCGCACGATCTAAGATTCAAGGAAAAGTAACATCCTAGATGTCCTGTAGCCTCCGTTTATAGATGTGGTGCACAACACACCGATAAACAAGACTCTACGAGACACGGCTATATATATATATTCCGAGGACATATATATACGATATATACTTTTGTCACGACCCAACCCCGTGGGTCGTGACTAGTGCTCGAGTTGGGCACCCAAACGCATTCGTCAAACCCGAATCACACACGGTGGCTTATGCCGACACAAATATCAAACGCTACTTCAAACACATCTCAAACTCAAACACATATATACATATATCGAAAGCCGATAAGGCTATCCGATGGCTCGGCGGCCCAAAACGTATAATATACAAACACACACATACAGGGTAGGCACACAACCCACATATACATCTACTGGGCCTCTAAACAAACCAACAGAATCATATGACGGGACAGGGCCCCGCCGTACCCCTGAACACACACATATATATATGCAACGAACGAGTATATACCAAGATATGGGCTCCGGGATAAAAGGAGCACTCCAACA
This sequence comes from Lycium ferocissimum, assembly GCF_029784015.1. Classification (NCBI taxonomy): domain Eukaryota; kingdom Viridiplantae; phylum Streptophyta; class Magnoliopsida; order Solanales; family Solanaceae; genus Lycium; species Lycium ferocissimum. Next base: position 44,158 of record NW_026725356.1, read on the forward strand.
CAGCAGAATGGGTCTCCTAAACTGGCGGATCGCCAAACCGGTCGTCTGTACCTGCGGGCATGAAACGCAGCCCCCGAAGAAAAGGGGGTCAGTACGAAATATGTACTGAGTATGCAAAGCAGGAAATACAGTAAATAGATCTGAGCCACACTCAAAACAGGAGTACCGAAAGTAAGTACCTTTCCAAAATGTCAAATGTTTATTTTTCAAAATACAAAGTATGCATAGGGCACAGAAAATATGGTCGCCCGCCCGTCGTTGGCGCCATAACACAGCATAACACCAGAAGATTTCAAATCTCCGTATCCCCGAACGCAACACATCATCACAACACATCATAAGCCATATCACACAGCATAACTTCATAAACGGAACCCGGCCCTATGGCGAGGTCTCGGGAACCGTAACACAGCATAACTCCGGAATATATATCATAATGCGCACGACAACAAACCGGCCCGGGAACCGGCGAACGAGGTACCAACAAACCGCACGAACAGAGTCGTGAGCAACCATATGCATAAAATCATTATCATAAGTCCAAAAAGTAAGTAAAATAACCATACTTGGGGATCGGGAAAATCGTCATACCAAACTCTCTCAAACGTCATCAGAAAAGTGCAAAAGAAGGTCGCGGGACCCACGGACGAGCGTCAACCCGAGCTGGGCCCGCCTATGGAAATCATACTCATCACACGTCATACAACCTCCCACGACGATATCGAGGCAATCCGAGCCCTTAGTCGAAAGTTATGAGCGTTCGAAGTTTCAACATTGTTTAAGAATAAAACTCTTTTGAAAACCAAGTTTTTATGCAACTTTAAAATCAATTTTTCTAACAACATCAAAACCAATATTTTCTCACATCAACACACGAGTACCAAAAGACAAACGCGAATCATAGTCAGGCTCGGATCATGAGAATGGGATTTCCTCGAGGCTAGTATCGTAGCCTATATTGAACTAAGACATGCCAAAAGAAAGAAGGGTTAAGCTTTACATACCTCGCTTGCACACAACGCTAATCCAACCAAACTTATATCTCGAACTCTCCAAGATCTACATAACATCAATAAGTATCAACGTCAACCATAAGCACTTAAAAGCTCATTTCCAACTAGTACATAATCCTACGGAAAATTGGGCAGCACTTCCTTTATAACTGGACCAACCCCGAGAATTCAACTCGGCCAAATTCAACAACACAACAAACCAACAATCATTCCAACAATATCCACAATCAATTCGAAACGCATTCGAACATTAAAAATCCTCTTCCACACATTCCAACAATATTCCAATTATGCTTACTACAACTACATACTTACAAACCAACATGTAATCATACGAACGCATATTCAATTATCAATCCAAAACCATTCAAACAACATACAATATTTCCAACAACCCAACAAACACTCCATTCCAAGAACATATTTGGACATAAGTGTGATTTCATCACTTATAAGACACATAAGACCAACACACACACACATATTTGGATACAACAACACACTTGTTAGTATGAATATGTCGACTATGGAAACATTAGTGCGGAATTATCGAGGAAGGTTAAGGGCAAAATCGGAATTTTGGAAATTTGTTTCATGAAATTATGAAACTTAGCAAATTGTTGGGCCAAAAAAAAAAAAAAGAAGAAAAATCAAGCCCAATCCAAGGGAGGTGGCCGGCCATGGTCCAATTGCCAACCCAAGCCCATAATTTAATTAGTCATGTGTTGATCATGTGACTAATTAATTTATATAAGAAGCTTAAGTTTCAAGAAACTTCAAGAAATCAAAGAAAAATCAAGAAAGAAAAGAGATGAGGCCTTTCGGCCATAAGGAGAAAAAGAAAGAAAGAAGAGAGAAAAAAATTCTTGGAGCCTTGTCCTTGGTCCAAAAATCTTGTTCTTCGCGAATTCTTAACAAGCTTGAGGTGCTCTACGACGTAGTATAATTGGTTTGGAGAAAGAACTCCGTTGGCGGAAAGTTGAAAATTCAAGAAAAAGGTAAGATTCTTGTGTTTTAAGTTATGGAATGAATTTATATGTTATGATGATTAGAATTAGACGAGAATTATGAAAGTGTGACGTGTGTGTGCATGGCGTGTGTGTATATGGAATATGGATGTGGCCGTGAGCCACTTGATGTGGAAAAGAAGTGAGATTGATTTTATTTAGTTGTTAATTGTGTTGTTGTGACCCTTGTAACGTAAATAAAGGTTTAGCGACTCGAGTTGTGTGTTGTAAGTTGTGGCCGTGTGTGTTGGATTGTATAGGGATGAAGGACTAATTGAATTTAGCATGTGCTTGTGTTGTTGTAATGCATAGAAAATGAATGAAACTCATGGAATGTTGGATGTTGTGTTGTGGCCGAATATGGGCTGAATGGGTATAGGCATGTTGAACTAATTTTATGTTGCGTTTTGGTGGTTGTTCGTTGCGGATTATGTAGTGAAAATGAAGGTTTAACGGCTTGTGTTGGCGTTGCAATTGTTGCGGGCTGTTTTGAAAGTTAATATGGTTTTAATATGTTCTCTTATATTTATGAAGTTAGTGTGGAAATGTATGGAATTGTTGACGTAGTGTGAGACTTGGAAAGAAAGAAACGCATTATTGTTGTATTCATTAAGTTGGAAGATTTCGGGTCATATAGCATATTGTTGAATTGTCTTGAAATATTGCGCGAATTGCTTAGAATGTGTTATGAATTTATTTTGGATGTTGTTATTGTGATTGTTGGTTTGGTTGTTGTTGATTTGGGCCGAGCCATAATTCTCGGGACGGTGTATTTACAGAGGAGATGCTGCCCAAATTTTTGTAGACAAGAGAAGAATGGAAGAGTTGAAAGCAAAAAGGTCTACTATTGACAATTGGTAGAGGTGACCATTTGCAGATTACGGACGAAACGGGAATTGAGCTCAAGCGAGCATAAGGCACCCGTAAGGTATGTGAAGCTGTCCCTCTCCTTCTTTTGGCATGCCCTAGGTATACTAGGCTTGACTTTGAGCCTCGGGGTTATTACGTTCATCGAAAGTCGATTCTGAAGTTGAGCACTATTCACTCAGTGCGATTGAACTAGAATCTTTATATTTTGTTGGAAAATGTTCAAACGTCCGTAACTTGCGGGAATGTGATCGAATTGCCTTGAAACTTCATAGATGACTCCATTAAGTGATATTTTATAAAACCTTTCAAAACCACTCCGAAGGGAGTGTGGTATTTTATTATTTAAACTTTTCAAAACCACTCCGAAGGGGGTGTGATATATCATTTTCTAAAGCTTTTCTAAAACCACTCCGAAGGGGGTGTGATATATTATTTTCTAAGGCTTTTCTAAAACCACTCCGAAGGGGGTGCGTACAAAACCACTCCGAAGGGAGTGTGATATTTTATAAAACTTTTTAAAAACCACTCCGAAGGGGGGTGCGATATTTTATTATTATTACTATTATTAATATGCCCGAAGGGGCTAGGATTAGTATTATGTCGCGAGTGGCATGCCCGATGGGGCCAGGGTAGCCGTATGCCGCGAGTGACATGCCCGAAGGGGCTAGGATGCGGGGCCGCATGTCCGATGGGGCCGGGATAGACGTATGTCGGACCGGCATGCCCGAAGGGGCCATCATTTTACGTCGGGGCCAGCATGTCCGATGGGGCCAGGATAGACGTATGCTGGACCGGCGCACCCGAAGGGGATTAATATTGTTATTATTACTATTATTATTATTATTATTATTATTATTATTATTATTATTATTATTATTATTATTATTATTATTATTATTATTATTATCATCATTATCATTATGCCGCAATGCCGAAGGGGCCACCATTATTATTGTTAGGCCGGAAGCGGCCGTCCGAAGGACTATTTTACTTAAATATTTAATTCATGTCAGGTAACCTAAACTTGCTTTCTGATGTACTTTTCTGACTTACGCTTTAGTAATGCTTTACATACTCAGTACATATTCCGTACTGACCCTCCTTCTTCGGGGGGCTGCGTTTCATGCCACGCAGGTACACCCAGATGAAGAGAAGACTTGTTAGAAGTTGTCCCCGCGGGATTGGCGAGCTCCACCTCAGTTCGGAGTGTTGCCGAGTCAAAGTGTTCGTGTCATGGTTTTAGCATATGTTAGAGACTTTGCGGACGATTGTCTGTGGATAGCGCGTCGGGAAGTGCGGATGATTTGTAAATGTTAAAAGAGTATGCGTTTTCAGATAATGTTTATTGATTGAAAAGTTTCATGTTTCATAAAAAATTTTCGAACTGGCAGATTTTAGTAACGCGAACGTTAAGGGTTCGCTCGACTCTGAGGAGGGTCGGGTGCCCATCACACCCTAGTAAGGTCGGGGTGTGACAAAGTGGTATCAGAGCAGGTCTGTCCTAGGGGTTGTCTGCAAAGTCGTGTCCGGTAGAGTCTTGTTTATGGTGTGTTGCGCGCCACATTTATAAACAAGAGGCTACGGGGCATCTAGGGATTGTTGACCTTCTTTCATATCTAAGAATTGTTGACCTTCTTTCATATTTAAGATCGTGCGATAGAGCCCAGTCATAGGGTATGAAGTCCCTTGTACTAACCTTCTATTTCAGCTAAAGGACGACGTCGACGAAAGAAAGCGACCTATGGCATCAACAGTTACAAAGTACAGTGGTAAACAACGGTGTGCACGAGGCATGTTGGATGAGGTGAGAATATTGAAGTATTACTGAAATGTAAGTTGGGAGAATGAAAGTGAAGGTGAACATTAAGAATCAAAAAGGGCAAAACGGTAATTGCAAGAGAAGGGACGTGTTGCGAGCACGCCTCGGAATTTGTAAAACTGTGACTGGCCCTAAATTATGTAATAAAGGCCATATGAGAAAGCGTACGCGATTATATCAGCATTAAGGCACTGAATCTCACCAAAGTTTCGGGGTTAAGCGTGCTCAGATGGGAGCAATTTCATGATGGGTGACCCCCTGGGAAGTATGCCAAAATTTCCACAAATGTCGATCCAAGAGTCAAATGGGAAAATAGAATGTACAAGATGGTTGGAGACTATAAAAGGAGCCACCTAGCACGCGACAGGCGAGATTAGAGAAGAGACAGCAAGTACGCTACGGCTTTGGAATTAGGATAGGCTTGAACTACGTTTGGAAGCATTTTGTGGATTAGTTGATAATGACTATGTATACACATATGAATGCGTATGATGCCTCATTGTGATTAAATTAGTGAACACGTGTATCCCAACGTGAGGATTGTTGGCGTATAAGGAGCCCCTTAAAGGGGGGGAGAATATATCATGTCGGACTTAACAAGAATGAGTATGAAGAAAAAGGACGACTATAAGAAGGATCCTCCCGGAGTATCATACCACCCCGGGAGATCGGTTGAACATTCGAGGACGAATGTTCTAAAGGGGGGGAGGATGTTACATCCCGTGTTTTTGCACGTTCGGGAAATTTGGACATAAGTGTGATTTGTAAGAAATAAGGCCATATTTGGATCTTGTTAGTATGAATATGTCGACTATGGAAACATTAGTGCGGAATTATCGAGGAAGGTTAAGGGCAAAATCGGAATTTTGGAAATTTGTTTCATGAAATTATGAAACTTAGCAAATTGTTGGGCCAAAAAAAAAAAAAAGAAGAAAAATCAAGCCCAATCCAAGGGAGGTGGCCGGCCATGGTCCAATTGCCAACCCAAGCCCATAATTTAATTAGTCATGTGTTGATCATGTGACTAATTAATTTATATAAGAAGCTTAAGTTTCAAGAAACTTCAAGAAATCAAAGAAAAATCAAGAAAGAAAAGAGATGAGGCCTTTCGGCCATAAGGAGAAAAAAAGAAAGAAAGAAGAGAGAAAAAAATTCTTGGAGCCTTGTCCTTGGTCCAAAAATCTTGTTCTTCGCGAATTCTTAACAAGCTTGAGGTGCTCTACGACGTAGTATAATTGGTTTGGAGAAAGAACTCCGTTGGCGGAAAGTTGAAAATTCAAGAAAAAGGTAAGATTCTTGTGTTTTAAGTTATGGAATGAATTTATATGTTATGATGATTAGAATTAGACGAGAATTATGAAAGTGTGACGTGTGTGTGCATGGCGTGTGTGTATATGGAATATGGATGTGGCCGTGAGCCACTTGATGTGGAAAAGAAGTGAGATTGATTTTATTTAGTTGTTAATTGTGTTGTTGTGACCCTTGTAACGTAAATAAAGGTTTAGCGACTCGAGTTGTGTGTTGTAAGTTGTGGCCGTGTGTGTTGGATTGTATAGGGATGAAGGACTAATTGAATTTAGCATGTGCTTGTGTTGTTGTAATGCATAGAAAATGAATGAAACTCATGGAATGTTGGATGTTGTGTTGTGGCCGAATATGGGCTGAATGGGTATAGGCATGTTGAACTAATTTTATGTTGCGTTTTGGTGGTTGTTCGTTGCGGATTATGTAGTGAAAATGAAGGTTTAACGGCTTGTGTTGGCGTTGCAATTGTTGCGGGCTGTTTTGAAAGTTAATATGGTTTTAATATGTTCTCTTATATTTATGAAGTTAGTGTGGAAATGTATGGAATTGTTGACGTAGTGTGAGACTTGGAAAGAAAGAAACGCATTATTGTTGTATTCATTAAGTTGGAAGATTTCGGGTCATATAGCATATTGTTGAATTGTCTTGAAATATTGCGCGAATTGCTTAGAATGTGTTATGAATTTATTTTGGATGTTGTTATTGTGATTGTTGGTTTGGTTGTTGTTGATTTGGGCCGAGCCATAATTCTCGGGACGGTGTATTTACAGAGGAGATGCTGCCCAAATTTTTGTAGACAAGAGAAGAATGGAAGAGTTGAAAGCAAAAAGGTCTACTATTGACAATTGGTAGAGGTGACCATTTGCAGATTCTGGACGAAACGGGAATTGAGCTCAAGCGAGCATAAGGCACCCGTAAGGTATGTGAAGCTGTCCCTCTCCTTCTTTTGGCATGCCCTAGGTATACTAGGCTTGACTTTGAGCCTCGGGGGTTATTCTGTTCATCGAAAGTCGATTCTGAAGTTGAGCACTATTCACTCAGTGCGATTGAACTAGAATCTTTATATTTTGTTGGAAAATGTTCAAACGTCCGTAACTTGCGGGAATGTGATCGAATTGCCTTGAAACTTCATAGATGACTCCATTAAGTGATATTTTATAAACCCTTTCAAAACCACTCCGAAGGGAGTGTGGTATTTTATTATTTAAACTTTTCAAAACCACTCCGAAGGGGGTGTGATATATCATTTTCTAAAGCTTTTCTAAAACCACTCCGAAGGGGGTGTGATATATTATTTTCTAAGGCTTTTCTAAAACCACTCCGAAGGGGGTGCGTACAAAACCACTCCGAAGGGAGTGTGATATTTTATAAAACTTTTTAAAAACCACTCCGAAGGGGGTGCGATATTTTATTATTATTACTATTATTAATATGCCCGAAGGGGCTAGGATTAGTATTATGTCGCGAGTGGCATGCCCGATGGGGCCAGGGTAGCCGTATGCCGCGAGTGACATGCCCGAAGGGGCTAGGATGCCGGGACCGGCATGCCCGAAGGGGCCGGGATAGACGTATGTCGGACCGGCATGCCCGAAGGGGCCATCATTTTACGTCGGGGCCGGCATGTCCGATGGGGCCGGGATAGACGTATCTTTCGGGACCGGCGCACCCGAAGGGGATTAATATTGTTATTATTACTATTATTATTATTATTATTTTTTATTATCATTATTATTATCGCTATTGTTATTAATATTATTATTATCATTATTATTATTATCATCATTATCATTATGCGGAAGCGGCAATGCCGAAGGGGCCACCATTATTATTGTTAGGCCGGAAGCGGCCGTCCGAAGGGACTATTTTACTTAAATATTTAATTCATGTCAGGTAACCTAAACTTGCTTTCTGATGTACTTTTCTGACTTACGCTTTAGTAATGCTTTACATACTCAGTACATATTCCGTACTGACCCTCCTTCTTCGGGGTGCGTTTCATGCCACGCGAGGTACACCCGGATGAAGAGAAGACTTGTTAGAAGTTGTCCCCGCGGGATTGGCGAGCTCCACCTCGGTTCGGAGTGTTGCCGAGTCAAAGTGTTCGTGTCATGGTTTTAGCATATGTTAGAGACTTTGCGAGACGGTGTCCCGTGGATAGCGCGTCGGGAAGTGCGGATGATTTGTAAATGTTAAAAGAGTATGCGTTTTCGAGATAATGTTTATTGATTGAAAAGTTTCATGTTTCATAAAAAATTTTCGAAGGGCGGGGCAGATTTTAGTAACGCGAACGTACACACTTAGATCCTAAGGGTTCGTTGGTTTTCTCAAGTTTCTTGATTTTTCTAAGGAATGAAAGTGAGGAGATAAGATGACCTTGTCATCTTTTATTTACACTTAATGGCCAACCATGTGGCCATGGCCCACTCAAAGTGGCCGGCCACATGGCCCTTTTAATCTCAATAATTTCCAACTTTCAAGACTTCCACTTTTGGTCCCAAATTTTCCAAAATATTCCCATACCAATAATATCATACACACTTAGATCCTACAACACAATCGAAGGTCAAACGTCTCGACTTCATATCCCGGAATGGTCTCAATCCTAACTTTTCATAATTAACCCGAATCGTCCCGTCGTTCAAAATACGGGATGTAACAGCTCAGCACGGGCCCTAGTAACTCGGCGGGCTTGGCTGGTCTCACCAAGTGCTGTAGACTTGCCCTTCCGGGGCGGCGTAGCCTCCTCGGAGGCATCGGCGAAAACATAACATTTCGTCGAGAGAAGAGTCATCCGATAACACGGCTCTATCGCACGATCTAAGATCGAAAGAAAGATAACATCCTAAATGTCCTGTAGCCTCTGTTTATAGATGTGGTGCACAACACACCGATAAACAAGACTCTAGACACGGTCCGTAGACATTCCGAGGACGAAGCGCTCGATACCACTTGTCACGACCCAACCCCGTAGGCCGTGACCGGTGCCGAAATCGGGCACCCAAACACAATCACTAATCCGAATCACACATAGATGGCTTATACGGACACAAATATCAAACTCTTGTCTCGAGATTATATCAAACGTGCCGCAAACACATCTCAAACACAACCATATATATATCAGAAGCCGGCAAGGCTATCAAATGGCACAACGGCCCAAAACATATACAAATGCAAGCCGATAAGGCTGCCACGGCGAATAGGATCGCCCAGAACATATAACATACAAACACACCTGTACATAATAGGCACAACCCACATACATGTCCACAGACCTCTAAATAGACAGACAGAATCATATGACGGGACAGGGCCCCGCCGTACCCCTGAACAAACACATACATATGCAGCGGACGAATATATACCGAAATGTGGGCTCCGAAATAGAGGGAGCACTCCAACACGACGAGAATAGGTGTCCTAAAGCGGCGGATCACCGAATCGTACGTACGCACAACGCGGCATGAAACCCGGCCCCCGAAGAAAGGGGTCGGTACGAAATATGTCCGAGTATACAAAGCGAGATGATATAGTAAACAAATCGAGTCATAATCGAAATAGAGATACAGAGAGTAAGTGCAAATCCCGGAATACCAAAATGTTTACTTTCAAAATGCAAATCATGCATAGGGCTCGGAAAATATGGTCGCCGCCCGTCATCGGCGCCATAACACAAGATAACACCGAGAAAGTTTCAAATCTCCGTATCCCGTCACACATCATAACACGAGATAACGCCATACACGGCATAACACCAAATATAAGAGGAACCGGCCCTCTAGCGAGAGGCTCGGTGAACCATAACACGGATAACACCGGAGTATAACATAGTGCGCACGACAACGAACCGGCCGAGACTCGGTGAATGATACAACAGAATGCAAGAGCAGAGTCGTGAGTAACCATATGTATAAAATCATTATCATAGACTCAAAAGATAAGTAAAATGACCATACTTGGAAATCGGAATAATAGTCAAACCAAATTCTTTCAAAAGTCATCAGGATTACAAAAAGAAGAGTCGCGGGACCCACGGACGGGTGTTGACCCGAGCCGGGCCCGCCTATGGAAAACATACTCATCATACGCCATACAATCTCCTACGAGCATATCGAGGCAATCCGAGCCTTTCTGTGAAAGATACGGGCGTTCGTAGTTACGGAACTCTTTAAAAACAAAACTTTTTATGCATTGTTTGAAAATCAAATATTCCCAAGACATAAGGGCCAATATTTCATCATATCAAGCATACGAATTCCAAGAAACAAATAAGAGTCATACACATGCTCGGATTGCGAGAATAGAATTTTCTCGAGGCTCGTGTCATAGCCTATTTGTAACTAAGGCATGCCAAAAGAAGGAAGGATTGAGCTTTACATACCTCGAACGCTTCCAAAGCTACTCCAAACTCAAGCTAATCTCAACCTACGCCTCGGGCTCCCCAAGGTCTACAAATACGTCAACGGATATCAAATATTAGCTATAGCCATTTAGGCATTTAATTCCAAACTAACACTAAATTCTACAGAAATTTGGGCAGCATTTCCCCTGTAAATAGGCCAACCCCGAGAATTTAACTCGGCCAAATCAACAACAATAACAACAACAACCAACCTAGCAACATCAATAATCAATCCGAAAGGCAATACAACATTAATAACCCTCTTTTTCATCATTCAACAACTTTCAATATATTCGATTCAACGGCTTGCATTCAAGCCAACATCAATGCTTATACATTCAACTACTAACCCGAACCCATACCAACAATATTCAAGGACATTTCAAACAATTCATACAACATTTTCAATAATCCAACAATTGCTCCAATTTACCCGAAAACAGCCCCAAACTCGAGAACACCACTATAACCCATTCCTCACTTTCAGATCATGATTTGCACCAACAATTCACCCTCTAACAATGTCATTCTCATAAATATACAAATTACATCAAATGCACAATGACCTTCAAATCTGCCCGCAACACTTACAACATCAATTCGAATCATTAAACTCTTATCGTCAACATAGAATTCATAACGACAACAATCGACATACTAAATAGAATTAATCCATTCTTGTCATATAATATGACCCATATTCGCCAACACTACACATATACATATGATCATGATTCTCATTCTTTTCTTCACACTACACAACTAAACATGCTACATAGAACTTAACTCATCACTTAAACACAACACACACATCACACGGCTAACACACCATACACACGGCTCACTTCCAACATACCACATTTCATGAATTTCCTCCATTTTGACATACTAAAACATGCATACACCATTCATAACACATAAAACAAGATTAAATCTTACCTTTCTTCTTCAACTTCACAAATAGGCTAGGGTTTGCGAGAATGAAAACTAGCGGTTTGATCTCTCCAACAACACTTCCACGCTACTTAGGGACCTCGATTAGTGGATTTGCATCAAAGAAATATTTTTGGGATGGCTAAATTTGGACTTGGTTTTTCAAGGTTCTTGGCCGAGAGGTTCTAGTTGTTGTTCTTCAACTTCTTGTTTTTTTTCTAAGTGTGGGATGAAGATGAATGACTTAGTAGTCATCTTTTGTGCTAATATAAGACTTATACATGTGTCCCATGGCCCACACATGTGTTGGACCAATTAAAATTGGCCAGAAAATGTGTGGGAGCCACTCCCACACCACACGGCCAACATGGCTTATTTGCATGATTTCCAACTTTCAATTATTCCATTTTTGGTCCCAAATTTTCCTAAATGTTCCAAGGCAACAAATTCATGAACAAGTTATATCCCAAAACAAAATCAAAGGTCAAAAGTCCCGACTTTGTATCCCAGAATGGTTTTGTCTCTAACTTATCATAGTTAAACCGGATTGTCCCAATGTACAAAATACGGGATATAACAAGCCCTTACCTTAGCAACTTGACTTCTCAACTTGGCTAGAATTTGTGAATTGAAATAATAATTATTCTTGCGGCTCAAATGGCTACTTCACGTCACAATTGCCCTTCCAATTTGGCTAGAACACCTTGAAAACTTTATTTGGATCAACACTTTGTGAGCTCACTAAGCTCAACCATGGCCGAGAGCCATCCTCTCTCTATCTCTATATTTTTTTGGTTGAAGAATGATGAAATGGTTTCATTAGTCATCAACTTAGCTTAAGTATGTTGCCTACAAGCTGGACACGTGTCCCACTCATGGCTTGAGCCAATCAAATTTGGCCATGCCATGGGTGGGGTCCACACGGCCACTAATACCCAATTAATGAATTTTTTAATCTTAACCCCCACTTAATAATCTAATCATGGTTAATTAATCCCTAATCTCCATTAATATTTCCATACCAATTAAAATTTATAAGCAATTTGTGCATTAATAAAAATTGGAGATTAAAAGTCTCTACCTCGTATCCCAAAATAGTCTTGTCCTTAAACTTATCGCGATTAGCTTAAAATGTCCCAATGTACAAAAATACGAGATATAACATCCTTCCCCCCTTTAGAACATTCTCCCTCGAATGTTAAACTAGTCTTACATGATCTTATAAGGACTTCGGGGGAGTCTCTTTTATAGTTATCACATATAGTTCATTTATCAATCAATATAATTAATTTAGGAGTTTAGATTACCTGTAGGCATAGGGAACAAGTAGGGATACTTATTCTTCATCTCCTCTTCGGCTTCCCAGGTCACCTCCTCTCTGTTATTATTCCGCCACAATACTTTAACGGAAGCCACGTCTTTAGTATGCAAACTTCTCACCTGACGATCCAGTATAGCTACAGGGTTCTCCTCGTACGATAACTCCTCCGTTACCTGGACATCATCCACGGGGAATACCCTAGAAGGGTCACCAATACATTTACGAAGCATAAACACATGAAACAACGGGTGTCTTGCTTCCAAATCAGATGGTAGGTCTAATTCATAGGCAACCTTGCCTACCTTACGAACAATCTGATAAGGCCCAATATACCTCGGGCTAAGCTTCCCTTTCTTGCCGAATCTCATCACACCCTTCATGGGTGACACCTTCAAGAATACCCAATCACCAACCTGGAATTCTAAGTGTCGACGCCGATTATCCGCATATGACTTCTGTTGACTCTGAGCTGCTAATAACCTTTCCCGAATAAGTTTCACCTTATCAATGGCATCTTTGAATCATATCTAGGCCGATTAATTTAGTCTCCCCATCATCAAACCAACCAATAGGTGACCTGCACTTTCTGCCATACAGAGCCTCATATGGTGCCATTTGGATGCTAGAATGGTAGCTATTATTATAGGCAAACTCAATAAGTGGCAAATGATCGTCCCAGCTACCTCTAAAGTCAATAACACAGGCCCGCAACATATCTCCTAGCATCTGAATAGTACGCTCGGCCTGTCCGTCAGTCTGAGGATGAAATGCTGTGCTAAGACTCACCTGTGTCCCCAATCCTTCCTGGAATGATCTCCAGAAGTAAGCTGTAAATTGAGCACCCCTGTCTGAGATAATAGATGTGGGAACTCCGTGAAGTCTTACTATCTCCTTGATATATAACTTTGCATAGTCCTCGTTGAATAAGTAGTCATTTGGAAGAAAATGGGCTGATTTTGTCAGCCTATCTATAATAACCCATATGGAATCATACTTCCATGGAGTGCGAGGTAAGCCTGTAATGAAGTCCATATTAATTGCTTCCCACTTCAAGGTCGGGATCTCCATCTCCTGTAATAATCCACCAGGCTTCTGATGCTCAATCTTAACCTGTTGGCAATTCGGAGCTGAGCAACAAACTCTGCTGTGTCCCTCTTCTTGCCATCCCACCAGTACAAACATCTGAGGTCATGATACATCTTCGTTGACCCCGAATGAACAGAATAACGGGCATAATGTGCCTCTCCCACAACCCGTTGTCGCAGCCCTGCAACCTCAGGTACACATAATCTGTCCCTATATCGTAGCACTCCATTAAGTGTAATCTCGAATGGGGTCTCCTCCTGCTTGAGGACCGTATCTCTATACTGTGCCAGAACAGGGTCCTCATACTGGCGTTGATTTACCTCTTCCATAATAGAGGATTCAGTAACTTCTCGAACAGAAACCCCACTATCTCTAGAATCAGCCAAACGGACTCCAAGACTAGCTAGCTGATAAATCTCACGGACTATTTCCTTCTTTTCTGGTTGCACATCCGTCAAGCTGCCCATAGACTTACGGCTAAGTGCATCTGCTACAACGTTTGCCTTTCCTGGATGGTATAGAATATCAACATCATAGTCCTTCAGCAACTCCAACTATCTTCTCTGTCGTAGATTCAGCTCCTTTTGCTTAAGGATATACTGGAGACTTTTGTGGTCCGTGTAAATATCAACATGTACGCCATATAAATAATGCCTCCATATCATCAAAACGTGAATCACCACTGCTAATTCCAGATCATGAGTAGGATAATTTCTTTCATATTTTACGAAGTGTGCAGAGGGCGCTAGGCTATAACTGCGCCATTGCGTTAATACACAACCCTAGCCCGACACGGAAGCATCACAATAAATGACATAACCATCTGGTCCCTCGGAAGAGTTAGAGCTGGGCTTTGTAGTCAACTTATCTTTCGATGCTTGGAAGATTCGTTCTAGCTTGTCGGTCCGCGGAACTTGCCATCGAGTTAGCCTTGTTAAAGGCGGCGAAATCGAAAGCAAACTTCTCCACAAATCTCTGTAATACCACCTTAGCCCGGAAAACTACGTACCTCGGTAGGTGTCGTAGGTCTAGGCCAAGTCTTAATGGCCTCAATCTTACAATGTATCTACCCGAATGCCATCGGCTCGATAATATGCCTCGAGAATGCTACGAAGTCAACCGGAATTCATATTTAGAGAACTTAGCATACAATTTCGGTGCTGAAGCACCCAAATGCGATCCTCGGATACCCCACATGCTCTTCCTACGATCGTGAATAGACTAGAATATCATCAATAAATACAATCACGAACATATCTAGGAACGATTTAAATACTCGGTTCATTAGATCCATAAACAACGATGGAGCATTGGTCGACCCTAAAAGACATCACTCTAAACTCATAATGCCGTATCGGGTCCCAAATGCCGTCTTTGGGATATACGCCTCTCTTACCCGCACTTTGGTGATAGCGACACCGCAAGTCTATCTTCGAAAAACACTTAGCATCGGCGGTCAAATAAATCATCAATCCTGGGGAGGGGATATCTATTCTTTATCGTCACCTTATTCAGCTGCCTATAATCAATACACATCCGCAGCGATCCATCTTTCTTTCTCACGAACAATACCGGTGCTCTCCAAGGTGATGTGCTGGGCCTAATGAAGCCCTTTTCTAACAAGTCTCTCAGCTGCTCCTTTAATTCCTTCGATTCTGCGGTGCCATTCTAAGGAGGAATAGATATGGGCTAACTATACGGCAACACATCTATAGTGAACTCTATCTCCCATTCGGGAGGAAGACACGGAAGTTCATGCAGGAATACATCGGGAAATTCATTAACCACCGGGACGATTTGAAGAGTCGGTACCTGCGCTTTCAAGTCATGCGCACGAACCGGATGATAAGTATAACCCTTCCTAACCATCTTCCTTGCCTTGAGGTATGAAATAAACTTACCCCTCGGCGATTTTGTATTCCCCTCCACTCTATAATTGGCTCTCCGGAACTCAAGGCGAACTATCTTGTTTCTACAATCAACGTTAGCATAACAAGAAGCTAACCAATCCATACCCCATAATAACATCAAACTCGGTCATATCTAACTCTATCAAATCGCAGGTATGACGACTATATATATCCGAACCAATTTCTATATACTTGCTTTTTATTCACAGTCTCCTACCGGTGTAGCTATCTCAAATGGTTCTATCAATTCAGGTTTTATCCCGATTCTATTAGCAACAAAGGGAGATATATATGATAAAGTGGAGCCTGGATCTATCAATGCATATACGTCCCGAGAGAAAATCGACAATATACCCGTAACCACATTTGGTGACGCCTCACCGATCTGTCCCACTAGCCAAAGCATATATGCGGTTCGAAGGGACCGTTAGAGCGGAAGCTCCGCCATGGCCCCTACCCGGCTTTTGGTGTTCGAATACCGCCCCATGGGGCGCATAGCTACGAAGAAGATGAACCGGCAAGCCGACCCGAGGGGCCGAGCTGCACCACCTGGATTACCCCCGAATGGACACTCCCTCATAATATGGCCTTGACGGCCGCAAGTAAAACAAGCACCTGTAGCAAAACGGCATTCCTCAACATGAGGCCTACCACAATGAGAACACCGAGGCAAAGGTGGCCTTGACTGACCCGAACCCGCATCCGCGAACACCGAAGCCCGGAGCTCGACCGGCCTCGGAATACCCTGTGCTATCAAATCTCCTACCCGGGAACTGCGGGGGTGCACTCCGTCTTTGGCCGAGAAGGATATACGCTATCTGCTACGTGGCCGAGGCCGCCCGCCTCGAAACTCACCGGATAACCGACCGATCTAGCCCTCTTATCTTTGGCCTCTATCATAATCTCTGTCGACGGATGCGTCCCGTGTCGATCCTCTTACCCCTTGTGCATAGCACGTACCCGAGCAATGTCCATCAACACGGTCCCATCACATAACGAGAAGCCATTATCATAGAGCTATCAACCAAGTAACGATCCCGCCCCCTCACATAATGATGCACCGTATCAGCCATATCAGCCACAATAGTGGGCGCATGTCTAGCCAACGAATCAAACTCAAGACTATAATCTCGAACACTCCTGGCCCGTTACGCCTTAGATGTAAGAATCTATCAACTACGGCTCGCCTCGTCTCGGAGGTAGAAAGTGGCCAAGAAAGGCCTCCACGAACTCATCCCATGCGGAGGAGCACCCTCGCCCCCTAGACAACTCCCGGGACTCGTGTCACACCCCAATTTCCGATAGGGTATGATGGGCACCCGACCCTTACCTAGGGCCGAGCGAACCCTCTGACTAACGTAACACTCACAACCATCTTTTGGGCCCACAAAACATAACATACACACGAAATGAAAATTTTTCAGAAAACAAACATGCCTTTCGTTTTTTTTTTCAAGCCAAATAAAATCTGCAATCGTATGAAAACTGTAATATAAGGCATAACAGTGCTTCGGCTTATATAGCCGCTTGCCAAACACATCGGTAGCATAATGCATACAAACACACCGGCTTACATAGCCGCTTACACAAAACGGACCCAACATATCGGACACTCGACAACTGTCCGCAAAGTCTCTATCATAACCGAACACCATACAAAGCACTCGACTCGGCGGCAAACTCCGGAGAAATGGAGCTCGCCGATCCGGCTGGAGCATCTTCTCGCTAACATCACCTACTCATCGTGGGTACTGCGTGGCATGAAACGCGACCCCGAAGAAAGGGGTCGATACGAAATATGTGCGAGCATGTAAAGCATAGCACACATCAAACGAGGTCATAACGGAAATAGGAAATACGAAAGTGAAGTTGTAACAACCAAGCACTTACATCCGACACATACAAATTAAACATACTCATACCGAACACATCATAATCTCGTCATACGAAATAACATTAACCGATGTGGGATTTGTCTAGTCCAATGTGGAATTTTACCTCATCAACGGATTTGCCCCGCCATCGGTGAACAAACTCATCATAGCATCATACATTATCACATACCAAATGCGGCCCATAGGACCGGCGGACAGAACGTGGTCGCCACCCTATCGGCGCCACAACACAAAGCATAACTCCAGAAGATTTCAAATCTCCGTATCCCCGAACACAACACATCATCACAACACATCATAAGCCATATCACAGCATAACTTCATAAACGGAACCCGGCCCTATGGCGAGGTCTCGGGAACCGTAACACAGCATAACACCGGAGTATATTATAGTGCGCACGATCACATACCGGCCCGGGATCCGGTGAAAGAAGTAACACAGAACGCACGAGCAGATCGTAAGTAACCACACGCATGTCAGACATCATCACAGACTCAACCGAATGATCAAAACGAACCCTCTTTTATGAAAATCCAAAACCGTAGTCAAATCAAGTTTTCTTCCGAATTTCGCTCGGGAACATGTCAAACCGAATTTTAGAAACCACAATTATGTATCAAAATCATGGGCATAAAATCCTTATTTCCAACTCGACAAATACATAAATAAATAGTCATAATGAAGAAAATATTAAATTTTTCCGAAAAATCCATAAAGGTAGCATAGAAAGGCCGCGGGCCCCACGGACCGGTGTCGACCCCCGTCCGAGCCCGACTACGAGGGGTAGGGGAGAGTGATGTCTTATGAACTTACATATTATGTTTTGGGGCGTTTCGAGGTCGTATGCAAAAGTTACGGACGTTCGTAGTTTCGAAGTCGTTTTGGAACAAGTCTCTTTTGAAAACAAAATTCTTTTGAAAATAGAACTCTTTTGAAACCTCAAAAGTTTAATCCTACAAAAGACATAAGGGTCATAACTCAACCGCGTTAAAGATACGAACATCAAGGAACTTATACGAATCGCTTACACAATTTTTCAAACTCAACCATATCATGAACATACAAACCACAGCCTGACCATACTAAGGATGCCCACAGCACAAGCAAATACGATTCACAAACTTACTTGAAATTTACGAATGGAATTACCCCGAGGCACATATCATGTCATACCTTAGTTCTGTCTAAGACATGCCAAAAAGAAAAGAAGGGTAAGCTTCACATACCTGGCTTGCTTCCTAAGCTAATCCAAACGTAAGTTCGTCTTCTAAAAAAAAAATCTACAACAACATCAATAGGCATCGAACATTAGTCCGGCGCTAAAGGATCCAATTCCAAACCATTGCTTTTTCTACCAAAAATTGGGCGCATTTCCCCTATATATTCACCAACCCCGAGATTTCGACTCGGCTAATATCAACAACAACCAAACCAACAACCATCCAAACAAGATTTAAGAACATTCCGGACAATCCACAAAGTATTCAAGACAATTCAAACAATATACTATGAAACCCGAAACCTTCCAACTTAATGAATACGACAATAATACGTTTCCTTCTTTCAATTTCACAAACTACGTCAACGGTTCCATACATTACCACATTACCTTCATAATTATAAGAAAACATAATAGAACCATATTGACTTCCA
This sequence comes from Lycium ferocissimum, assembly GCF_029784015.1. Taxonomy (NCBI): domain Eukaryota; kingdom Viridiplantae; phylum Streptophyta; class Magnoliopsida; order Solanales; family Solanaceae; genus Lycium; species Lycium ferocissimum. The sequence continues at coordinate 63,373 of NW_026725356.1, forward strand.
AAACAGCCCACAACACTACAACTTCGACATAAGTCATTATACCTTTATTTTTATCACATAATCCACAACAAACAACAACCAAAACACCACATTAAATTAGTTCACCAAGCTCCCTCCAAAACAGCCCCTACACGGCCACACACACCACAATCCACGGACAAGCACCAACATTCAAAGTTTCATGATTTCCATTCATTCCAACACACTACAACAACCAACATGCAAATTAGAATTGATTCATCACTCTTAGACATACAATACACATACACGCCAACATCAATACCCAAGGCTTGACTTCAACATCCATATTTTCATGATTTTTCATTCATTTCTACATGCCAAAACAACTTGCAAACATGCTACATACACTTAATTCTTCACCTCTACACTAACCATACATACACGGCCAAGCACACACATCACCATATTTTTATAAACTTCATTCATTTCCATATATCACCACACATACCAATCACCAACAACACATGAAGGAAGATAAAATCCTTACCTTTCTCACTTGTTCTTCATTCGGCCAAGGTGTGGTTTTGCAAGAACAAAAGCTTTGCTTGATTCAACAACCACTTCATGTTGTTTATCACCTTTCAAAGAGTGGAAAACATAGAAGAAAATATTTTTGTGATGGAGGTTTTTTGATCTTCCATTTTTTTCTTCATGGCCGAATGGCCTTGGCTTGGCTTCTCCAAGCTTCTTGATTTTTCTAAGGGATAGAAATGATGAAGATGATTAATTATCATCTTCTAGCCACATATATAGTTCACCCACATGGCCCTATGGCCCACACACACACACACACATGGCCGGCCACTTATGGCCATTTTCACATAATAGCCAACTTTCCATATTTCCTTTTTTTGGTCCCAAATTTTTTTCCAACTTTCATTCTCTAATTTTTTTCCTTATTCCAATCTTACCCTAACACTTCATATCCACAAAAGATGAATATGCAACTTATGCATTGAGACAAAATCAACAAAAACCGGAAATTAAAAGTCTTGTCCATAACCCGTCGCAACCAACTTAAAATATTCCAACGTACGAAGTACGGGGTGTAACACATACCAATTAACAGCTATATCACGCAACCGATACGAAGCCAACTCAGCAGATGCAGTCTCAAAATCCCTAATTATCCTCAACGTACGCTGCATCTGCTGAATAAACTCCTGCGGATCCTCCCCGAGCTTTGACCCGTAAAACTCTGGGGGGTCACCAGTCAAGAAGTCACGAGCCCTTAAACTGTCATGTCTATCCGCATAGTCAACCCCTAATCCATGCCTGTGAGCCTGCCCTGCCGCTAATCCGGTCAGCAATTGAACTGCATCTCTCATAGCCCTATCCTCCGCCCCTAGCTAAGGAGGCACGGAGGCTCGGAGTGCGGAACCTCGAGGGCGGCGGTGGAGCCGCCCCGATCTGCAGCTCTTGCTGTCGCTCTAAGCTCTACGGTGGTGGCGGTGTAGCGAGCTCGCCGGCGGAGCACAACTCCGGGCATGGGCGGGCACGGGCCCTAGTAACTCTCCGGGTCGACTAGTCTCTCCCGCACATCGACTTGCCCACAGGGCATTTGTTGCTTTCTTTGGAGGCATCGCTGTAAACATAATAATCTGTTAGGGAGGGATTATCCTGACAATATGGCTCTATCGCACGATTTAGGGTAAGAAGGAAAGATAACATCCTAAATGTCCTGTAGCCTCCTGTTTATAGATGTGGTGCACAACACACCGATAAACAAGACTCTACTAGACACGGTCCGTAGACACTCGAGGATGTTGCTACGATACCACTTTTGTCACGATCCAACCCCGTAGGCTGTGACTAGTGCTCGAGCTGGACACTCGTATACACACCTATTAGCTATAATCAGTCCACAACTTGCATGATAAGGAACTTATAGATAAAAAGACAAGACATCGTCTCAAAACTGTCGCATATATATATATATATCAAGACAACCTGTCTCCTGTGGAGTCACAACTACCAATAGATAACATCGTACGTAAGCCGGCAAGGCTATCATAACATATGGGAACGTCCCAACCATATACATACGCAAGCCGACAAGGCTGCCACTACATACAACATCCCAAAACATAAGTCATACTAACACAGCTAGACAACGTATACATACCACCCACACATATGTCTACAGACCTCTAAGAGTAATAACAGTAACGTATGACGGAACAGGGCCCCGCCGTACCCCTGGATAAACACATATATACAATAAAAGAATCTGTACCAAAATCTAGGCTCCAGGACAAGGGAGCACTCCAAGATAGCTGAATAGAAATCCTAAGCTGGCGGATCACCAAAGCGAGCGTCAGTACCTGCGGGCATCAAACGCAGCCCCCCGAAGAAAGGGGGTCAGTACGAGATATGTACTGAGTATATAAAGCATGAAATACAGTAAGAAAGATCGTAACTGAAGTAGGGATTCTAGGAGACAAGTATAATAGCCAAGAAGTCTCTGTACCTGTGCCTTATAAATGGAATCATGCATATCATTATCATATACCGTACCCGGCCCATTATGGGACTCGGTAAATAAAGTCGTGTACACGTATACCGTACCCGGCCCATCATGGGACTCGGTGCCATAATCATATCATTGCATCATCATATCATCATATAGCGCACCCGGCCCTCTAGTGAGGGACTCGGTGGATAATGGAGTAAAATGTGCGTGATAACATACCCGGCCCGGGGCTCGGTGAAAGATGTAACAACAGTATGCACGAGCAGAGTAGTGAGTAACCATATGCAACTTAATCATCATCTGAGACTCAATAGATAAGTAGACTAACTAACACTTGAATATCCAAACGATAATCATGTTAAGTTCTCTCTAAATGTCATTATGGGCTATATTAAGTAAAGTCTCAGGGATCATAGACATGTATCAAATTAATACGAGACAACTTATGAAAGTTAAGGACATTAGA
>NW_026725357.1:0-66726 GCF_029784015.1 Lycium ferocissimum
AGTTATGATCTTGCTATCTATTACATGATTGACTTGTATGTAACGTATGTGAGTTCTTTTTCTTAAAAGGAATTGCATAGGTATGTTGGTTTTTATCAAATGTAACATGCTAGGTGATACATGTACATGAATCTTGAAACGTTCCTTAATGTAGTTTATAATGGTAATTGGAAAGAATTTAATGTGATTAGTGTCCCGATGTCAGAGAACCGATTTAGTTTACCTGCTCATTGAGTCTCAAAGATGTTTTACTTTTATGTGGTTGCTTATTATTCTTCGCTCGTGCCACCGCTATATCCTTCACCGAGTCCCGGGCCGTGTACGTTCTCGTGCGCACAACTATTATACTATTCACCGAGTCCCCTCACTAGAGGGTCGGGACACGTTATATATATATATATATATGATGATGATGATGATAGGATGATATGATGATTTGGAGATGGAGGCCGGAGAAGGCATATATTCCTTATTACCGAGGTCCCTTACTAAAGGGCCGGACACGAATATGTTTATGTTTATGATGTTATGATTATAAATACCGAGTCCCTTACTAAAGGGCCGGGACACGAATATGTTTATGTTTATGATGTTATGATTATAAATACCGAGTCCCTTACTAAAGGGCCGGGACACGTTATATATGTTATAGACAGAATGATTATGCAGTTTTGATTATAAAACACTATATTGATATTGATATGAGAACGATACAGATGAAATATGTTCAAAGGCAAGTTTTTTTTTAAACTCTGATTGTTGCATTGAATCCTGTTCACCTTGTCATAGATACGATTCTCTTTACTTTGTTTCATGCTTTATATACTCAGTACATATTCCGCATCGACCCCTTTCTTCGGGGGGGCGTTTCATGCCGCAGTGCGGACGCTCGTTTCAGAGATCCGCCGCCAGCCTAGGATATCTACTCAGCTATTTCAGAGTGCTCCTTTGTTCCGGAGCATAGTTTCGTGGTATAGCCTTTTGATATGTATATATGTTGTTGTTCAGGGTACGGCGGGGCCCTGTCCCGTCATACGATGTCGTTGTCACTCTTAGAGGTCTGTGGTCACATGTGTGGGTCTATGTGTAGTTGATGTTTTGTTGTGTGGACATGACTTGTGTTTGGGGCGTACCCATTTGTAGTATAGCAGACCTTTGCCGGCTCGCGTAGTATATATGTTTATTATGGCAGCTGTGTATGAAGGTAGCCTTCTCGGCTTATGTTTTGTTGGGACGTTCCCCTATATATATATGACAGCCTTGCCGGCTTTTGTGCGGTATTAATCGTTAAAGGTTGTAACTCTTCAGGAGCTAGGTAGCTTTGATATGCATACGTCTTGTCTTTATACTTATAACAGTTCGTGCATGCTAGTAGTGTATGACTATAGATAACAAGTGTATACGAGTGTCCAGCTCGGGCACTAGTCATGGCCTACGGGGTTGGGTCGTGACATATCCCTTCCCCCACCCCATGTACATATACATTTTTCATAAACATATGTCATATAAGCATGCAGGAGAGCCCAAGAAAATCATGTACCCATCGGAGTGACGTAAGGTCGGGAACCTCCGACTATATTATGGAATAACTGTGGGCGCTGGTCTCACCTTGAAGGAATGATTAATATAAGGCGATACTTTTAATAGGGAGTAATGTCATGAGAAAACATAAAAACAGGATCATAAGACTTCGTTTCGTATACTTGGAATCTTTAAAAATAGTCATCATTCACGAATAAAGTTGAGAATTCAAGAAATAGCTAAACGTTCTCATATCGTCACTGGAGTCATGAACCTGGAACCTTTATTCATAGCATCATCATGGTCGTATTCATCATGTAACCATTTTCTTCCTTGACATCATCCATGTTATTGTAGCACATGTTCATCGTCATTGTTGTAAAACTTACTTTTTCATAAACCTTTATTCTGGGAAAATACGGGCACTTTGGAAAACATTTACTAGCTATCGGAGGAGAAGAATCATGCTTTGAAATCAATGGATTTGTTAAAACAACTATTATTTAGTAGTCGGAATAACAACCGAAAGCTTTCCTTAACTATAGAATGAAAATAAGCCAAATGGGACAATAAGGAAAATCCGGGAACGATGGGCCCACCTCGGGGCAAATGAGGCGGCGTACCAAATTTACGTACATTACAATTCATGACGTCACTGGTGAGGGTCTTAAGGTAATCGGGTCCTATTCGCGCAAGTTCTAGATGTTTAGGAAGTTTTTCCAACATTTCGCACCATTTCTAATTCAATTCTACTAAATGAAAAAGGGGAAACTTTAGGTGCGGATTCCGAGGAATAGAAATGTCCCCGAGGCCCGTGTCCAAGCCCATTACATCTAAGACATGCCAAGAAAGAAAGGTGAAGCCTTACATACCTTTTTCTCGTCTCCTTATGCTATTCCAAATTCAAAGGTAAATCCGCCAAAATCTATAATTTGGTCATGTTTACCAAACATTGATTAGTGCAATTAAAATTGGATTCTTAAAGTGACACTTGGCTACCGAAATTTCGGCAGCACTTCCCCCGCAAATACATCATTCCCAAAAATCATCTTGGCCAATTCTCATCCACAACAATCCGGGAATTCAACCCGGCCAAACTATCAATCATAATATCACAACCATACTAACAACTTCCAATTTCAATCCAAGATATGTTATAACAACTCAATCAATTTACTACTTCTTTCAAAACCTTCCAACTCCAATAAAAACAATAGCAACCTTATAATATATGTTTCAACATCACCACACTAATATCATTGTCTTCCATACAAGTAAGAACATAATATTCCATTTACATAAACTTCAACCACAAGTCTCCAACCTCGACCATTTTACTAAGATTATTAAATTTTTATTGGCAATATAGAATCCACAACACAACAACAACCAAAACATGAAATAAAATTGACTCATTTTCTTCCACACCACACCACCACTACACGACCAACATCAAGCATACACAACTACATCCTCTCCAAAATCATTCAACTTCCATTATCAACATAACATTCACAACAATAACAACCAACCACTAAATAAAATAATTAGCACATGATTTCTACACACACATATACATGCACGGCCACAGCCCTATATTTATGTCCTTCATGAATTCCATCCATTTTTTGTACACTACAACATGCTACAACACACAAAATCATCCATAACACATAAAAAGGATTAACCTTACCTTTTTCTTCAATTCTTCACTTGGCTAGAAATTTCAACTTGCATGAATAGGTGTTGCTCTTGCTCTAACAAACACTCCAACTTGCTAAGGACCCTTAAATTAGTAGTTTGGCTAGGAGAGAAAAAAATTTTGGTAAAAGATTTTCCAAAGTTCTTGTAGAACTTGATATGGCCGAATGGCCTCTTAAGCTTTCTTCAAATTTTTGTTTCTTGAAACTTCTTGAATTGTGAAGAAAATAAGAATGGCCTTCTATTTAATCACATGGATTTTTTTCCAACATGGGCTTAGCCCATGCCCATGGCCGCCTTGGGCCTTCCCCTTCTTTTTTTTTTTTCAAGCCCACTTATTTCTTAGCTAGTTCCAAATTCCAAATTTGCCCTTCGTCTTCCTCCATAATTCCACGAGGCATATTGCGAATTTCCCTTTATGCCCTTGACCTTTCTTAATAATTCCGCTTCTAAATGCTTCATGAGCCATTCATATGCTTAACAAAATAAAAATATGGCCTTGCTTGTTGTCCTCCCGCAATTGTCTTGAATTATCCGATTGCACAAAATGCGGGATATAAGAATTTCAAACAATCCACACAATATTCAAACGGCCCAACCAATGTGCAAAGCCACCCGAAACCTTCCAATTCCCATAGGGACACCAACAACACATTTCTTTCTTCCAAATTCATAAACTACATCAATAATCCGCATGTTAACAACATCATTTTCATCAATTCAAGAAACTACATTAAATTCACATTAGCTTCTAAAACAGCCCATATACGTTTTCCACTTCAACTTACATCATTAAGCTTTCATTATCATCATATAATCCACAACAACAACAATCAAAACACTAAATAAAATTAGTTCATCATATTCTATAAAACAGCCCACTACACGGCTCAACTTCAACACGCAACATATCATGATTTCCATCCATTTTTACACATTACAACACATTCAAAACATCCATAACACAGCTAATTCCAACCATTCAACCCACATAAAACAGCCCCTTAATCCATAAATCTCAACAAAATAACAAACTAGTTTATAACGCTATTTTCTCCGTTTTAATCCGTTAAAACTCTAATTAAACTTGTTAACAATGAAAAAGGGACCTTAGTCTTACCTTAAGTATGCAGCCAGACGTCACCCTCTTCTTCTTGGCTGATTTTTAGCCCAAATTGAAGGCAACGTAACGTACAACACTTTTCTCTTCATGAGCTTCGCGATTCTGGGCTTAGATTGTGGTCTAAATTTGGTTTCTCTCTCTACCTCTCTCTCTCTCTCTCCATCTCTGAAAATCTGGATGTTTTGGTCTGAAAAATGAAGGAGAAAGCTGAAAATTTCACTTAAATGGCATGGGTATTGGGCCTGACCCGACTTGGAATCGGGTTGGGCCGAATCCACCGGTTCGGGCTCGACCTTTCTGCCTTAAAACGTCCATATCTCCTTATCCCTATGTCTCCTGTGAACCCACGACCTATGGTTGGAAATATATTTCAATTATATACAACTTTCATTCTGGGAGTTTTCCCAAATTCTAAACTAATAATACCTCTTTGGCCCCTCGAAGTCAGATCACCCGAAGACGTTTTCTTAAATCGTCCCTTTGGAGGGCTTACACTCATTTTTAGCTTATGGGTCCTTCTTAGGACTTGCTCAACTTCACATGTACTACTCATATATCTCTTCATATGTACTTTATAAAATCCCAACATGTGGGCCCCACCTTAACACACGGCCACTTTGGCCTTTTCATGAAATTTTTATTTCAACTTCTAGCCCCTAATTTCTCTTAATATTCCATACCAATAAAATTCATAAACAACTTATACATTACACCAAATCGAAAAATAGCCTTGTCCTTAACTTGTCGCAACTAACTTAAAATATTCCAACGTACAAAATACGGGATATAACATGTTACACCCCGTATCTTTGAAGAAGCATTTATCAAATTTGAAACATAAGTACGTTGAGTTATGGTTAAGTAAAACCACTTTGGAATATAAGGTGCAGGTATTAGTAAGTATATTTAATGAGTGAAGGATGTATATAAGGTATACCGGAATGTTTTATAAGGAAATGAGTGGAAGAAATGGAGTGGTACGACTTCGGAGAAAGGATGGGTAAAGTTTCATGTGAAAATTTTGGTCCAACTTGAGGGAAGGATATCTCTTAGCATATGAAGTATTTTAAGGTTTTTCAAAAGCCTAAAATGAAGTTCGTTGAGTCTAGTTTCCAACACAACAAATCGCTCGTCGATAGGACATCGGAGTAGAGAATGATGGACGTTACAAGTTAGGCTGATAGAGCAGAAACGGATCACATACAAAGACGGGTTTCTACAACCTGTGTTGCTACAGTACCCAACCCGAACCACACCTATAAATACCCCTCTAACCCATTAATTTTCACCATATTTCACCATTTTGTCATCCTCCACTCTTCTAGAGAACTCTTGAGATTTCTATGACTCTCCATAACTCTCCATAACTTTCTATAATTTTCCCTAATCTTCCATAATACTCCATAATCTTCCATAACCCTTCCAAATCATTAAGAGAGAATATTAACATCAAAACCTCAAGGAAAATTCATGGAAGATAATTGTTCTTGTTTCTCTTCAAGGTGGCGATGAACTTGATTTTGGAAAAGGGAGAATATAGTGAAGTTCTTCTTCTATAAGGTATGTTCTTCCTATTATTTACATGATTGAGATGATATAAAGGTTTAGAAATTCTTAGAGAGGAAAGAATCATAGGAGAAAAATCATAAAGAGTTGAATTGAAGTTGATGGCCATGAGGTGAGTTGAAAGAGAATTTTGGATTAATTTGAGACTAAATTGAATATAATTCTTTGATTATGGTATTATGGATGTTGTTATGGTTGGTTTGAAAATTGGGAAAACATCGTGTGAGATATTTTATGGAATATATTGGTATGGATAATGATGTTGTTGATGTTGGTATTGTTGTTGTGTTGTTGTGTTGTTGGTTGCTGGATTATGAATTCGGGCTAGGCATATAAACAGGGGAGATGCTGCCCGATTTTCGGCAGAATATAAAGTAGTTTAAATTGAAAGCTTAGTACACGTATGCAACGATTAGTCTAACGATAGTGTGAATTCTCTCAAATGTAGATTTATGAGTACAGACGGATAAGCGTAGAAAATAGGAGGCCGCACAGGTATGTTAAGGCTCGCCGTTTTCTTTCACAGGCATGATTCCTATGTTTGATTCCATAAATGTTTCCATAACATCCTTGTTTCTAAACGTTAGAAGTTCATGATTCAATGCATGATTCCTTTCCTGATAATCCATAAATGTTTTCCAAAATGTCCGTATTTTCCAAACTAAAGATTTATGATTTCTGGAAGCTCTTATGACAACAACAATGGACATGTGTTTTTACAAGGATAACAATGATGTCAAAGATGAGCACATCTCTATGAAGATTATGATAATGATGATTTTATGTTTAAAAGTCTCAAGTTATGAGATCAATGGTAATATGAGATAGTTGAGCTATTTCTTGATTTTCTTAGTTTTATTCATTGATGATGACTCTATTTCTAAAAGCTCCAAAGTGTATGAATTGATGCGTTATGATACTTATGATCTTACTCTATGTTTTTTTCCTTGATGTTATTCTTCATTGATAGTCTCACCTTATAATGCTAGTCCCTTCAAGGTGAGACACGACGATCATGATTATCCCATAATATAATCGGAGGTTACCGACCTTACGTCACTCCGATAGAGTCATAGCTTTTGATTGGGCTCTTATGCATGCTTATGTTGTGATGATTACACCGTGCCTATACGGTCGGGCAGCACCACTACGAAGGGCGTAGTGGGCGGCTTATGGATGATTACACCGTGCCTATACGGCCGGGCAGCACCACTACGCTGGGCGTAGTGGGCGGCTTATGGATGATAATAATAACACCGTGTCTATATGGCACGAGCAGCACCACTAGTGGGCGGCGTGAGATGATTACCCCGGACGCGGGAGGCCCGGATGCGGGCTAATGATCTTATTTGATTCAGACAGTTTATGTATGTATGGGTGATATGTTTTGAGGGTAAAAGTGAGCATGTATGATTCCGCCTTAAGAGGCACGCGGCTATGTTATACCTTTTTCTTATATCTTCCATGTTTCCTTATTATGTTGTTGTTCATGTTCTATACTTATTATCATGTTATCATTCATGCCTTACATACTCAGTACATTACTCGTACTGACGTCCTTTCTTTTATGGATGCTGCGTTCATGCCCGCCGGATCAGGTAGCCAGCTGAGCGAGCCAGACCAGTAGGATCTCTCTTCCGTCTCAGCCAGTGAGCTTCATTTGGACCGGAGCGACCGCCCTATTGGTATGCTCTTTTGATAAACGGGTATGACAGGGGCTTATCCTGTCTCTTCTACAGTCTGTATTCTATAGAGGTCTGTAGACAGTGTTATGTAGCCGTGATGTTATGCAGCATTGTCGGCGCTTGCGTTGTTGTACAGTATATGTAGTGGCCTAGTCATCTTGCGCCGTTACTCTCGCATATTTATGCTTATATGTATGTGTTGGCCGTGAGTCCTCGAGACGGTGTTTCTTGTGTTGATTATTCAAAGAGACAAGATATCTCGTTATGGATTGTGTATGGGCCCAGATTAATCAGTGAGAAGTGAATCCAAGCATAGGAGTGCTTGGCCAGTAGTGATCGGGCATTCGTCACGGCTCAGTGGTTTGGGTCGTGACAGGTGTACCCATCTTTATTCTTTCAATGTGCTAGCCTTTATTGAAAGTAGCTCTGGTACCATTTAAATGACCTATGCACTCAAAGAACTAAGTTATTTGAAAAATTATGCAAGAAGATAAAGTGCGGAATAAGTAAATTTAACACAAGTATTTGGCATGGAAAACTCCTTGCACAAGGGAAGAAAAATCACAACCTACCTCTATGGAATTTTCCCAACATTCCACTAACTTGAGCAACTTTTTTAATATTACAATAACTTGTACACCTAAGGAACTGTTCCAATCAATCCCTGCCCAACCCTCTCTTCCTCAACAAGTCCATATTGTTGGCTCTCTCTATTCTCTCTTCAATGATGCTGCCCAGTCAGAGAAGTCCTCTCACTTCCTAACCAGAGGGCCTGCCCAGTCAGAGAAGTCCTGTCACTTCCCAACGTAGGGCCATGACGGGCACCCGGAGCTAACCTACCGAGTATCTCTGAACATACATATTATAATCATCGCTAGGTGGACCACAAAGATAGCTCATGGGTATCATAATCTATACAATCATCAACAACTATGCTCATAAACATAAGGCAACAAGGCTACCAAAATGTTATACAGCAATATGAACTGATACGGTTAAGGAACATCAAGCTACATACATCTGTCTACGAGCCTTTATATAGAATACAGGAATCCATAAAGACGGGACAGGACTCCGCCATGCCCAAATATATACAATAGAGTAGTACCAATAATAAACCGTGCGACTCAAAGCAAGTGGAGCGCTCCTGAGGCTCCGCTGATGAAGCTCCTAAGGGTCTGGTCTGTCTACTTGTCTACCTGCGAGCATGAACACATCGTCCACAAGAAAGGACGTCAGTACGAATAACGTACTGAGTACGTAAGGCATAAATAATAACAGAACACGAGATATAGAACATAACATGAGATAAAGATAACCTGTGCATCTGATTGACTCAAAAGGCGGATACCATGCATGCTTAGCCTTTTTAAAGAAAACATTTTTAGTACATATAAAACATAATAGTGTTGTGGAACGTGTAGCCCGATCCATATATCATCATTAGCCCGTGTCCGGGCCTCCCGCATCCGGGGTAATCATCTCACGCTGCCCAATAGTGCTGTCCGCCCGGCCATGTAGGCACGATGTTATTATCATTATCCATAAGCCTCCCACCGTAGTGGTGCTGCCGGCCATATAGGCACGGTGTGACAAAAAATACATACATATATATAAAGCATGTATGAAAGCCCAATTAAAAGCTAAACCTCTATCGTAGTGACGTAAGGTCGGTAGCCTCCGATTTCTATTATGGAACAATCATCATCGCTACGTCTCACCTTGAAGGAACAATTATCATAAGGTGAGATCAACAACAATGAATAAAATCGAGAAAATCATGAAATAAGCTCAATAATCTCATAATAGCATCAACACCATAAACTTGGAATCTCAAGAATATGATCGTCATCATCATTATCATTAACATCGCAGAAAACATCTATCTTTAGTATCATAAGAACTTTGAGAATCATGAACTTCTGATTTTTTGGGAATAAGGATGTTATGTAAACATGTATGGGTTCATAAGAAAAGAATCATACCTTTAGAAAGAAAGGGATTAGCCTTAACATACCTTCTGGGTCTCCTTAATTACTTAACGCTTATCCTCCCAATCTCGTAAATCTACATTCAAGAGAATTCATACTATTGTTAGGTTTATCGTCATATGCTTATCTTAAGCCTTCAAATTAAATTCCTTTAGAATCTATCAAAATTCGGGCAGCATCTCTCCTGTTTGTATCCCTAGCCCGAAATCACAATACTACAACCAACAACAACAACAACACTAACATCAACAACATCATCATCAATACCAAAGTACTCCATAAAACATCCCACATGATGTTTATTTGATTTCTCAACCAACTAGTTCATTCTACGACCATTCAATAGCTCTATCTTCGTAAATAAACCTAAATCAATATCAAGAAAGAGAGATTCTTACCTTATTCCCACTAGAGCCATAATATCTTCAATATTCACCTTGAATCCAAGCTAAGATTCGCTGCAATACGATACTATGATCACAACTATACGCTATCCGGACCTAAATCCCGAAATTACACTTGATTTGGGCTAAAATTTATGGGTGGAAGTTGGGATAACATTCTAGGGAATTTGGGATATTTTTGAGGGTGTTTTGGATGAAAATAAGGGGTAAACCCTCTTTTATATTGTTTTAGAGTCGGTTTGCACCAACCTAAAATTTGCTCATCGCGTTCGCGCAACCTTAGGCGCGTTCGCAATAAGTTGCCCCTACTCCTCTGCTCGTTCGCGCCAACTCCAGGCGGGTTCGCGCAGGGTTAATCCCTTCTCTGGCAGTCCATCTTGAAATGCATATAACGTTTGATTCTGATGTCGGATCGATGTGCGGTTTGTTGCGTTAGAAACTAGACTTCCCGAACTTCAATTTAGGCTTTGTTTCGCTTCCAAACTCCTAATATACTAAGAGCTATTCCTTTCTCAAGTTAGACCAAAATTATCCTACAAACCTTGCCCATCTTTTCTCCAAAGTTCCAAAAATTTAATCTCCTTAATTCAATCATTCTTTAATCCTTCCACAACCTATTACATGAACTTAAACCCTTATAACCATAAGGTAGGCGCATATAATCTCACATGTCTTAAAAAATAACTCCAGTGCTTACAATTGAACAACTAGCATCTAACAAATTTCAACGTACAAAACTACAAGGTATAACATTCCTCCTCCCTTAGAAACATTCGTCCTCGAATGTTAAACTCTTTAGGAATTTTACAAAAATTTCGCCAGAGTTTCCCCTGTAGTTGCACCACTACCGTCCTGTCACAACAATCCAAAATATACAGTGCCTCACAGGGTGACAACATCAATATCCATATTGGCCACACACGACCAAGAAATCATTCAAAGAAACATCACATACCTGAGGATGATGGTGTCTTTGTCTGAAGCTCTTCTGGGGGTGGAAATAGATGCGGATACCTAGACTTCATATCTTCCTCTGCTTCCCAAGTCATTTCTTCTCTGCTATTGTTCCTCCATAGAACTTCCTCCATAGAACTTTAACTGAGGCTACATCTTTGGTTCTCAGCCTCCGAACCTGTCTATCCAGGATTGCAATGGGAACTTCTTCGTAGGATAATTTTTCAATAACTTGGACATCATCTACAGGCACAATTCTGGAAGGATCTCCAACGCACTTATGAAGCAATGACACATGAAAAACTGAGTGGGCCCAGACTTGATCCATCAAGCGGTGGAAAAAGATTAAGCTTATTCAGGATCGACTATTAACAGCTCAGAGTCGTCAGAAATCGTATGCGGACAATCGTCGACGAGACTTGGAATACCAAATTAACGGCTGGAATGGTAACTATTGTTGTATGCAAACTCAATAAGCGGCAAATGATCATCCCAATTACCTCCAAAATCTAGCACACATGCCCTTAACATATCTTCAAGGGTCTGAATAGTGCGCTCAGCTTGCCCATCAGTCTGTAGATGAATCTTTGTGCTAAGTCTTACCTGAGTTCCCAAACGTTCTTGAAATTACTTCTAGAAATTAGCCCTGAATTGTTCTCCTCTATCTGTGATAATGGATACTGGAACATCATGAAGTCGTACTATTTCTTTGATATTTCTTTGATATACAGTTTCGCATAATCTTCTACTGAGTATGTAATTCTGACTGGTAGAAAATGAGCTGACTTTGTGAGTCTAGCCACAATCACCCATATAGAGTCATACTTACGCTTGGAACGAGGCAAGCCTGTTATGAAATCCATATTAATCACTTCCCATTTCCAGGTTGGAATTTCCATAGCTTGCAACAATCCTCCAAGCTCCTGATGCTCAATTTTCACCTGCTGACAATTAGAACATTGAGCTACAAACTCCACTATATCTTTTTTTATTCCATCCCACCAATATATTGACTTGAGATCGTGATACATTTTTGTTTCTCCCGGATGAACAGAATAACGGGAATGATGCGCTTCCTCCAAAATCTATCGTCGTAGCCCTGCAACATTAAGAACACATAATCTACCTTGATACCTGAGAACTCTATCTGCATGAATCTCAAATGGTGACTTCTTCTTCTTCTTCTGGGGAATTGCACCCCTATAATGAACTAACACGGGGTCCTCACACTGGCGCTCCTTTACCTCCTCTACTAAGGATGAAATGTTCGGGTTCTGGACAGTAACTCCCGCACTGCCCGAGTCCATTAAGCGAACTCCTAGGCTGGCTAGCTGTCAAAGCTCACGAGCTAACTCCCTCTTCTCCGGCTGAACATCACCTAAACTGCCCATAGATTTGCAGCTAAGAGCATCAGCTACTATATTCGCCTTTCCAGGATGATATAAGATACTCACATCATAATCTTTCAATAGCTCCAACCACTGCCTTTGCGGTAAATTCAATTCCTTCTGTTTGAAAATATATTGGAGACTCTTGTTGTCACGACCCAACCCCGTAAGCCGCGACTAGTGCCCGAGCTGGGCACTCGTACACATCTGTCCACTATAATCATGCCATAGCAAACATAATAGGAACTTAAACATACAGAAAAGCACGGCGTCGCGTATACATATATGCATATCGTACATATAGACTGGGAACATTCAAGACACAAACACAACTGTACAGTGACTACCCACAACCCACACATATGTCTACAGACCTCTACGAGTAATAGCGGAATCATATGACGGGACAGGGCCCCGCCGTACCCCTGAATAACATACACATATACAACAAAAGAGTCTGTACCAAATATGGGCTCCGGACGAGGAGCACTCCAAGACGAACTCGATAGGAGTCCTAAACCGGTGGGTTAGCAAATCGTGTATCCGCCCTGCGGGCATGAAACGCGAGCCCCGAAGAAAGGGGGTCGAATACGGAATATGTCCCGAGCATGTAAAGCACGGAATACGTAATCGCAGTAAATGCTGCGAAGTAAGGAGTATGGAACATGAGTACGGAACGAAATCACAAGGCTTACCTTTGAAACACAAATCATGCATGTCCATGTCATAAACATAAGTAAATAATCATCATATACATATGCATATACATAACGTGTCCGGCCCTCTAGTGAGGGACTCGGTGAGTAAAGTCATCATATACATGCACATATAGCGTGTCCCGGCCCTCTAGTGAGGGACTCGGTGAATGGAATCATCATATGCCATCCGGGCCACCATCCCCATATCATCACATCATCATATCATATATATATATATATATATATATATATATATATATATATATATATATATATATATATATATATATATATAGCGTGTCCCGGCCTCTAGTGAGGGACTCGGTGAATAATGTAGAGAGTGTGCACGAATGCGTGTCTGACCGGGACTCGGTGAAAGTCATATTGAGCTTTGCACGAGCAGAGTAGTGAGAAATCACATGCACATAAATCATCTTTAAGACTCGATAGATAAGTAAGTAGTAGACGCTCGAGAGTTAAAACGGAAATCATGTTAAGTTCTTTCAAAACAAAGTCATTAGGACTATACAAAGGGAAATCTCGAGGACCACGGATATACATCAACCAATCCGGGCCCTCCCATGAAAGTTAAAGTTATTATATGTGGTAAAATCACTTACGAGCAAATCAAAGCAATCCGGTTCTGTCTATGAAAGTTACGGACATTTTTAGACATAAGATCCTTTAGGAACAAAACCGTTTATACAACATTTCAAATCCAATCATATCACGACATAAAGATCATATTACTACCACATTAAGGATACCAATCGTAAGAGGTGAATACGAATTATAAACATGCTCGGATCATAAGAGTAGAATTATCCCGAGGTCGTGTCATAGCTTACTTACTCTAGGACATGCCAAAAGAAAGGAAGGGTAAGCTTTACATACCTCGTCCGCTCTCAAGCTAATCCAAAACTTAAGTCTCGGGCTGCCCACGATCTACAACAACATCATTATATACCCAACGTTAGCTATAGACACTTAGAACTCCAACCCCAAACTAGCACTTTATCTACGGAAATTCGGGCAGCATTTCCCCTATAAACTCAACAACCCCGAGAATTCAACTCGGCCAAAATCATCAACAACAACACCAACAACCATATTAACAACATCAATAATCAATTCAAAACGCATTCTAACATTTGTAACTCTTTCTACATACTTCAACATTTCATTATATTCAATCCAACTACTCACATTCAAATCAACATCAATGCTCATACGTTCAATTACTAATTCGAACCCAT
The DNA here is from genome assembly GCF_029784015.1 of Lycium ferocissimum. Taxonomy (NCBI): domain Eukaryota; kingdom Viridiplantae; phylum Streptophyta; class Magnoliopsida; order Solanales; family Solanaceae; genus Lycium; species Lycium ferocissimum. Next base: position 14,288 of record NW_026725357.1, read on the forward strand.
TCAAACAAGTTTCAAGAACACTTTAAACAACCCGCACAATATTTCAAACAACCTAAACAAAATACCATTTCACCCGAACCATTCCAAACCCGAGAACAACAACATCAACACATCCCTCTCTTCCAAATTAATGAATTACACCAACAATCCACACGTTAACAATGTCATTCTCTTAAATATAAAAATCTACATAAGGATCACATTGGCCACTAAAACAGCCCACGACACTTTCAACTTCATTTTGAATCATTAAACTTTCATTATCAACATAGAATCCACACAACAACAACAACCAAAACGCTAAATAAAACTAGTTCATTCCTTGTCACACAAGATGACCTATGTTCGGCCATCACCACACACACATGTCTTAATGATTCTCATCCAATTCAACGCACTACAACAACCAAACATGCTAAGTAGAATTCATTCATCACTCCAACAGAACATTACATATACACGGCTACATACACAATATCCTATACTCACGGCTTAACTTCAACATGCAATATTTCATGAGTTTCATCCATTTTTGCATACTACAACATACATAAACCATCCATAACATATAAAAACAAGATTAAACCTTACCTTTCTTCTTAACTTCACAACTTAGCTAAGGTTGGCAAAGGATGAAAACGAGTGGTTTGAGGGCTCAAACAACAACTCCACGTTAACAAGGACCCTTCAATTAGTGGGTTTGCTAGAAGGAATTATTTTTTTTGATGAAGATTTTTGGTCTTCAATTTTTCTCCTCCATGGCCGAATGGCCCTTGTTCTTCATCCTCCAAGCTTCTTTATTTTTCTAAGTGGAAGGTTTTGAATAATATGATGAACATGTCATCTAATTTCACATATATTAAGCTTCCATGTGGCCATGGCCCATACCTCATGTGGCCGGCCACATGCCCCTCTTTTTTTTTTTTTTTTCTCCATTTTCATGAACTAATTACTTTCCAAAAATAACTTTTGACCCCAAATTTCCTTAATATTCCATGCCACAAAATCATAAGCAACTCATGTCTTAAAACAAAATTGTAGTTAAAGTCTCGACTTCGTATCCGAATAGTTTTGTCCCTAACTTATCATGGTTAACCCGGATTGTCCCAATGTACGAAATACGGGATATAACATCCTTCCCCCCTTTAGAACATTCGTCCTCGAATGTTCAACTGATCTCGTAATGTCTTATAATGATCTCGGGGGTTTTCTTTATTCTTTGTAGTATGCGGTCCCATCTACTGATTACATTTCTTCTTCATTTTCTCTTCAGTTTCTCAAGTCATCTCCTTCCTGTTATTATTCCGTCACAATATCTCAACCAAAGTCACGTCTTTAGTACGCTACCTCCTTACCTTACGAACATTTTAATAAGGTCCGATATACCTCGAGTCAAACTTCCCCTCTTTGTCGAATCTTATTCCGCCTTTCATGGGTGATATCTTTAAGCATACTCACTCGCCAATCTGAGATTCTAAACGTCGACACCGATGGTCGTCATATGATTTCTGTCATCTCTGAGCTGCTAATAGCCGTCCCCTGCTTTGACTATCATCAGCTGATATAATTCTGAAAGAATCTGTCGTACAAATTCACCCGCTTTTAGTAACCAGCTAACTCTGACTATCTTGCTCAAATCCTCTCATAATCTCCCTTTACTTAACTCGTAACACTCTAGGCACATTATCTCGTGTCATTCTTTGTCTTTAATTCGAACTCTTTTATCGTTCCCTTGCTCAGATCTTGCTCTCAACTTTCCGGCCACACATTACGTTGCAATTTTTTTTCAAAAATTTGCGGAGGTGCTCAAATTGGCCCAAGAAATGCCTTAGCGTGACTTCATTAACTCTTATGTCTCTCTTGCCTTCGCCTCTATTATCTTACGATCGGTGTCAGAATAGATCTTTGATTCAACCACAGCCATATCCTGCTTGTCCTCATGTCACGATCCAACCCCGTACGCCGTGACTAGTGCCCGATCTGGGCACCCATACGCGCTCATTAACCAGATTCTGCATACAAACGACTCATACATTTATAAATATCAGACGTGGCTCCAAACTGACGCATACAAACATATATACTGCACAGAAGCCGGCAAGGCTGTCATAACATACATAGCGTATCAAAGCATACATACACGCAGCCGACAAGGCTGCTACGGCAGATGGGCCGCCCAAACACAACTCACACAACGCATCTGAACAAAACTATACATAACCCACATCTATGTCTACAGACCTCTAAGAGTCATAACAGAACCATATGACGGGACAGGGCCCCGCCGTACCCATGAACGAACATATATACAAATAACGAAGGTGTCTGTACCAAAATGTAGGCTCCGGAATAAAGGGAGCTCTCAACAGCAGAATAGGTGTCCTGGGCGGCGGATCACCGAAGCGTGCGTCCGCACCTGGCCTGCATGAAACGCAGCTCCCGAAGAAAGGGGGTCGATTACGAAATATGCGAGTATGCAAAGCGAAGGTGCGATGTGAGCGAGTCATAATCGAAACGAAGTACGAAAGTGCACTATGCGAGAATATGAAAGCTTTTGCATACGCAAATCGTACATCAGAGGTACAAAAGACAAATATACTAATCCGAATGCCAAAATGCTTACTTCCGAAATACAAATCATACATATACACACCGTAGCACATCATAACATCATAACTTATCATATGAGATGCCATTAACCAATGTGGGATTGGCCTAAACCAATGTGGGATTGGCCGAAACCAATGTGGGATTGGCCTAAACCAGTGTGGAATGTTGCCTCACTACTGGGTTTGCCCCACCATTGGGTTTGCCCCACCACCGGCTCTGATTCCAACTGATCATATTCCAGAATTCATACATATAACATATAACGTAGCATATATACACAGTACCCGGCCGAAAGGGGCTCGGCGTACCGGACACATCATAACACCATAATATATACGCGGTTCCCGGCCGAAAAGGGGCTCGGCGAACCGGACACATCATACTTCAGAATACACATCATACCTCAGAATACAGCATAGTGCGTACGATAACATAACCGGCCCGGGACTTGGCGAAAAATGTAACCACAGAATACACGAACAGAATCGTGAGTAACCAAATACAGTTCAAAACAATTTCAAAGACTCAATAGGTTAATCAAAACGAACCATCGTTTATAAGCCAAAACAGTAGTCAAATCAGATTTTCTTCCGAATAGCACTCGGGAACATATCAAACCGAACTTCAGAAACCATAGTCACGTATCAAAATCACTTACATAAAAATCCTTATTTCAGACTCAATCGATAAATATATAATCATACTCGGGGTCGGAAAGGTAGTCATATTAAGTTCTTTTCAAAAGTCGTTAGCACTATACAAAGAAAAGTCGCGGGACCCACGGACGAGCGTCAACCCAATCCAAGACCGCCTATGGAAATCATAGTCATTATACGTCATACAATCATTTACGAGCATATCAAAGCCATCCGGTTACGTACGTGAAAGTTACGGACGTTCGTAGTTGCAAAACTCTTTTGAAAACAAAACTTTTTCTGCAATATTTGAAAACCAATCATACAAAGACATATAAACCATAGCTTACCCACATTAGGATGCCAACATCAGGAAGCAAATATGAATCATAAACATGCTCGGATTTTTAAGAATAGAATTACCCCCAAGGCTCATAACGTATCACAACTTACTTGCGTCTAGGACATACCAATAGGAAAGAAGGATAAGCTTCACATACCTCGTCCGCTCTCAAAGTCAATCCAAACTCAAACCTCGGGCTCCCCAAGATCTACACAATATCATTAAATACCAACGTTACTATAGGCATTTAGGGTTCATTCCCAAACTAGCACATAATTCTACAGAAATTTGTAAAAGCACTTCCCACTGTAAATAGACCAACCCCGAGAATTTAACTCGGCCAAATCAACAACAACACCACCAACAACCAACCTAGCAACATCAATAATCAATCCGAAAGGCAATATAACATTAGTAACCCTCTTTTACATCATTCGACAACATTCAATATTTCAATTCAACGGCTTACATTCAAGCCAACATCAACGCTTATACATTCAAATACTAACCCGAACCCATACCAACAATATTCAAAGACGTCTTAAACAATTCATACAATGTTTCAAACATCCCAAATTATACTCCATCTTACCCGAAAACAGTCCCCAAACCCGAGAACACATCCATAACACACCCCTCACTTCCAAATCATGATTTGCACCAACAATCCACACTCTAACAATGTCATTCTCATAATTATACAAATTACATCAAATACACACAATCCTCCAAATCAGCCCATACAATTACAACATCAATCTTGAGTCATTAACTCTCATTTCCAATATAGAATTCATAACGACAACAACTAAAGCACTAAGCGATATTAATTCATTCTTTGCCACACATGAGAGGCTACATTCGGCCAACATACCCACATACACATATTGATGATTCTCATTCATTTCTTCACACTACAACAATTAAACATGCTATATAGAACTTAACTCATCACTTAAGCACAACACACACATCACACGGCTAACACACCATGCACACGACTCACTTCCAACATATCATATTTCATGATTTTCATCCATTTTAGCATATTACAACATGTATACACTATTCATAACACACAAAACAAGATTAAATCTTACCTCTTCCCTTCAACTTCACAACTAGGCTAGGGTTTGCAAGAATGAAAACGGATGGTTGGATGACCCAAACAACACTTCCACGTTACTTAGGGACCTCCAATTAGTGGATTTGCACCAAGGAAATATTTTTGGGATGGCTCAAATTGGACTTCAATTTCCAAGGTTCTTCGCCGAATGGTTGTTGCTTTGTTCATCCAAGGCTCTTTTTTTTTTTCTAAGTGTTGAGAATGAAGAAAGATGACTTAGAAGTCATCTTTTATGCTCCCATATGAATTATACATATGTCCATGGCCCACACATGTGTTGGACCAATTAAAATTAGCCACAACATGTGTGGGAGCCACCTCCCATTCACACGGCCAAAGGGCCAAAAATTGCATGATTTCCAACTTTCCATTATTCCACTTTTGGTCTCAAATTTTCCTAAATGTTCCATGCCAACAAATTCATGAACAACTTATGACATAAAATAAAATCGAAGGTCAAAAGTCCCGACTTTGCATCCCAGAATGGTTTTGTCCCTAACTTGCCATAGTTAAACCGGATTGTCCCAATGTACGAAATACAGGATATAACATCCTCCCCCCCTTTAGAACATTCGTCCTCGAATGTTAAATTAGCCTTACGGGATCTTATAAACACTCGGGGGAGTTTCTTTTACAATTATCGCAAACAGTTCATACATCAATCAGCATAACCAATTAAAGAGTCTAAATTACCTGTACCCGCGTCTGGTGGCGCCTCCTGATCCTGTCTACGGGTCAACGCATATAGGCGGTTCGATGGACAGGCAGAACTGGAGGCTCCGCCATGGCCTCTGCCACGGCCTGTTGGTGTCGGTATGCCTCGCCCCATCGGGCGCATAGCTACGGGCGGGAAGACGAACCAGCAGCTGACTCAGTAAGCTGGGCTGCACCACCTGGACCGCCCCTGTGTGGACACTCTCTCTTAAAATGACCCTTGCCGCCACAAGTAAAACAAGCGTCCGTGACACGATAACACTCCCCAGGGTGATGCCTCCCACTGTAGGAACACAGAGGTCTGGGTGGCCTCGACTGGCTGGAACCTCTGTCCACCTGTGAGCCTGAAGCTTTGGAGCTCTGACCTGCCCCTGAATACCCCGCACCATCTGGCCTCCAGCCGGTGAACTGTGGGGGTGTACTCTGTGCTGGCTGGGAAGGGTATCTGCTATGCTGCTGCTGAGGCTGCCTGCCTCGAGACTCTCCAGAATACCCAGCGGATCTGGCCCTCTTGGGCTGGCCCCCATCATAATCCCTATCAGGCTGACGCCCCCTGTGTCGCTCCTCCATACCCTGGGCATGTGCCTGAACCCGTGCGATGTCCATCCCTGACTGGGCCGCCATCACCGTACAACTGTCAACCAAGTAATCATCCAGCCCCATCACAAATCGGTGCATCCGATCCGTCATATCAGCTACATAAGTAGACGCATATCTGGCCAACGAATCAAACTCAAAACTATACTCCCGGACGCTCTGCCCTGCGAGCTTTAAAGCAGAATCTTCTACCCGGCTCGTCGCAGCTGCGGGGGGGGCAGAAAATGGGCAAGGAAAGCCTCGGAACTCGCCCCCACTACCCCGCCGGGAGGGCACCCTCACCCTGCGGACAATACCCAGGACTCATACCAGTTAGTCGCCACATCATGCAATCGGTATGACGCTAACTCAACAGACTCGGTCTCGGAAGCCTTAATAAGCCGTAACGTACGCTGCATCTCCCGAACAAACTCATGAGGGTCCTCCGCGGGCTTTGACCCGAAAAACTCTGGGGGACCACATGTCAGAAAATCACGGGCCCTCGAACTGTCACGTCGGTCCACCTGATCACCCCCTACTCCGTGCCTGTGGGCCTGCCCTGCTACCAATCGGGTCAATAACTGGACCGCCTCTCGCATGGCCCCATCCTCCGCCCCTGGCTGGGGAGCTGGAGGCGCGAGCGCTCGAACCTCAGGGGCTGGCGGTGGAGCCGCCCCCTGTCCTGCGGCGCGTGGCGCTCCAAATCCCTCGATGCGGCGGGGTAGCGCAACTTGCTGTCGGGGCACAATCTCGGCACGAGGGCTCGGGCACGGGCCACGGTAACTCTCCGGGCACGGCTGGTCCCCCTCACCGCTGTAGACTTGCCCTTCGGGCAGGCGTCGCCTTTTCTCGGAGGCATCGCTGAAAACATAACATTTCGTCAGAGAAGAGTCATCCTGATAACACAGCTCTATGGCACGATCTAGGATCAGAAAGAAAGATAACACCCTAAATGCCCTGTAGCTTCCCGCTTATAGATGTGGTGCACAAGACACCGATAAACAAGACTCTACTGGACACGGTCTGTAGACATTCCGAGGATGAACTGCTTTGATACAACTTGTGTCACGACCCAACCCCGTAGGCCGTGACTAGTGCCCGAGCTGGGCACCCATACGCGCTCATTAACCAGATTCTGCATACAAATGACTCATACATTTATAAATATCGTACGTGGCTCCAAATCGACGCATACAAACATATATCGCACGAAGCCGGCAAGGTTTGTCATTATAACATACATAGCGTATCAAAGCATACATACACGCAGCCGACAAGGCTCTTTACGGCAAATGGGCCGCCCAAACACAACTCACACAACGTATCTGAACAAAACTATACATAACCCACATCTATGTCTACAGACCTCTAAGTGTCATAACAGAACCATATGACGGGACAGGGCCCCGCCGTACTCATGAACGAACATATATACAAATAACGAAGGTGTACTGTACTTCAAAATGTAGGCTCCGGAATAAGGGAGCTCTCCCAACGGCAGAATAGGTGTCCTAGGCGGCGGATCACGACCGTGCGTACGTACTGCGGGCATGAAACGCAGCCCCGAAGAAAGGGGGTCAGTACGAAATATGTACTGAGTATGCAAAGCAGAAGGTGCAGTAAACAGAACTGAGTCATAATCGAAACAGAAGTACAGAAAGTGCACAATAGCCAGAATACCAAGGTACTTTCATCTGAAACGCAAATCGTACATCAGAGGTACAAAAGACAAATATACTAATCCGAATGCCAAAATGCTTACTTCCGAAATACAAATCATACATATACACACCGTAGCACATCATAACTTATCATATGAGATGCCGTTAACCGATGTGGAATTGGCCTAAACCAATGTGGGATTGGCCTAAACCAATGTGGGATTGGCCTAAACCAATGTTGGATTGGCCTAAACCAGTGTGGAATGTTGCCTCACTACTGGGTTTTCCCCACCATTGGGTTTACCCCACCATTGGGTTTGCCCCACCACCGACTCTGATTCCAACTGATCATATTCCAAAATTCATACATATAACGTATAACGTAGCATATATACACAGTACCCGGCCGAAAGGGGCTCGACGTACCGGACACATCATAACACCATAATATACACGCGGTTCCCAGCCGAAAAGGGGCTCGGCGAACCAGACACATCATACTTCAGAATACACATCATACCTCAAAATACAGCATAGTGCATACGATAACATAACCGGCCCGGGACTTGGCAAAAAATGTAACCACAGAATACACGAACAGAATCGTGAGTAACCAAATACAGTTCAAAACATTTTCAAGACTCAACAGGTTAATCAAAAATAACCATCGTTTATAAGCCAAAACAGTAGTCAAATCAGATTTTCTTTCGAATAGCACTCGGGAACATATCAAATCGAACTTCAGAAACCATAGTAACGTATCAAAATCACATACATAAAAATCCTTATTTCAGACTCAATCGATAAATATATAATCATACTCGGGGGTCGGAAAGGTAGTCATATTAAGTTCTTTTCAAAAGTCGTTAGCACTATACAAAGAAAAGTCGCGGGACCCACGGACGAGCGTCAACCTAATCCGGGCCCGCCTATGGAAATCATAGTCATTATGCGTCATACAATCATTTACGAGCATATCAAAGCCATCCGGTTCTGTCTGTGAAAGTTACGGACGTTCGTAGTTACAAAACTCTTTTGAAAACAAAACTTTTTCTGCAACATTTGAAAACCAATCATACAAAGACATATAAACCATAGCTTAACCACATTAGGATGCCAACATCAAGAAGCAAATATGAATCATAAACATGCTCGGATTTTTAAGAATAGAATTACCCCCAAGGCTCATAACGTATCACAACTTACTTGCGTCTAGGACATGCCAATAGGAAAGAAGGATAAGCTTCACATACCTCGTCCGCTCTCAAAGTCAATCCAAACTCAAACCTCGGGCTCCCCAAGATCTACACAATATCATTAAATACCAACGTTACTATAGGCATTTAGGGGTTCATTCCCAAACTAGCACATAATTCTACAGAAATTTAGGCAGCACTTCCCCTGTAAATAGACCAACCCCGAGAATTTAACTCGGCCAAATCAACAACAACACCACCAACAACCAACCTAGCAACATCAATAATCAATCCGAAAGGCAATATAACATTAGTAACCCTCTTTTACATAATTCGACAATGTTATACCCTGTATTTCGTACATTGGGACAATCCGGGTTGACTATGATAAGTTAGGGACAAGATCATTCCGGGGTATGAAGTTGGGACTTTTGACCTTCGATTTCGTTTTAAGACCTAATTTGTTCATGAATTGGTTGGCATGGAACATTTAGAAAAATTTGGGACCAAAAGTGGTATAATGGAAAGTTGAAAATCATGCAATTTTTGGGCCCTTTGGCCGTGTGACCTTGTAAATGGTCCCACACATTTTGTGGACAAATTTAATTGGTCCAACACATGTGTGTGGGCCATGGACACATGTATAACTCTCTTCTGGAAGCTTAAAGATGACTCCTAAGTCATCTATCCTCATTCTATACTTAGAAAAAAAAACAAGAAGTTGAAGAACAACACTAGCAAACTCTCGGCCAAGAAGGAGAAAAATCAAGTCCAAAATTAGCTATCCCAAAAATATTTCTTTGATGCAAATCCACTAATTGGAGGTCCCTAAGTAGCATGGAAGTGTTATTTGGGTCATCAAACCATCCGTTTTGTAGATCGCAAACCCTAGCCAAGTTGGAAGTTGAAGGGAAAAGGTAAGATTTAATCATGTTTTATGTGTTATGAATGGTGTATGCATGTTGTAGTATGTTGAAATGGATGAAAATCATGAAATATGGCATGTTGGAGTTGAGGCCGTGTGTGTGAGGTATGGCCGTGTAAGTGCGTGTGTTGTGTTGAAGTGATGAATCAATTTTGTGTAGCATGTTTAGTTGTGTAGTGTGAAGAAATGAATGAGAATCATCAATATGTGCATGTGTAGTGTTGGCCGAATATGGGTCATGTAGTGTGGCAAATAATGAATTAATATTACATAGTTTTTTAGTTGTCGTCGTTATGGATTTTATGGTGGAAGTGAAAGTCTAATGGTTTGAATTGATGTTGTAATGGTTACGGGCTGATTTGGAGAATTATTTGCATTTAATGTAATTGTTATATTTATGAGAATGACATTGTTAGAGTGTGGATTATTGGTGCAAATTACGATTCGGAAGTTAGAAATGTATTATGGATGTGGTCCTCGGGTTTGGGCGGTTTCGGGTAAATTGGAGAGGTATTTGGGATGTTTGAAACATTGTATGAATTGTTTAAGATGTCTTTGAATATTGTTGGCATGGGTTCGGGTTGGTATGTGAATGTATAAGCGTTGATGTTGGCTTGAAGGTAAGCACGTTGAATTGAATATAATGAAGGTTGTTAAATGATGTAAAAGAGGGTTATTTATGTTATATTGCTTTTTGGGTTGATTATTGATGTTGCTAGTTTGGTTGTTGGTGTTGTGTTGTTGATTTGGCCGAGTTATATTCTCGGGGTTGGTCTATTTACAGGGGAAATGCTGCCCAAATTTCCGTAGAATTACGTGTTAGTTTGGAAATGAACTCTTAAATACTTATAGTTGGCATTGGCATTTATTGATGTTATGTAGACCTCGGGGAGTCCGAGACATAGGTTGGAGTTTGGATTAGCTTGGAGAGCAGACGAGGTATGTAAAGCTTGGCCTTTCCTTCTTTTGGCATGCCTTAGTCATAAATAGGCTATGACACGAGCCTCGAGGAAATTCTACTCTCGTGATCCGACCATGTCTGTGATTCTTATTTGTTTCTTGGTCTTCGTATGCGTGATATGATGAAATATTGGCCCTTATGTCTTTTGTATGACTAAGTTTCAAAAGTTGCATAAAAGTTTAGTTTTTTAAAAGAGTTTTGTTCCTAAACTCGAAAACTACTTAAAGTCCGTAACTTTCACGGACGAACCGGATCGCTTCGATATGCTCAAAAATGATTCCATGATGTATGATGACTATGTTTTCCATAGGCGGGCCCGGCTCGAGTTGACACCCCTCCGTGGGCCCCGCGACTTTCCTTATGTACTTCTGACGACTTTTGAAAGGATATGACATGACTATTACTCCGATTTCAAGTACGATCAGTTTACTTATCTTTTGAGTTTGTAATAATGATTCGATAACATATGATGACTATGATTTTTGTAGGCGGGCTCGGATTGGGTTGACGCTCGTCCGTGGTCCCGCGATCTTCTTCGTATAATTCGATGGCGTTTGAAAGAATTCAATATGACTACCTTCCGACCCCCCGAGTATGATTATATATTTGTGTTGAATGAAATAAGGATTTTATGTATATGATTTCGATACGTGACTATAGTTTACGAAGTTCGGTTTAATATGTTCCCCAGAGGGTATTCGGGAGAAAGTCCGATTTGATTTGATTAATGTTTCGGTTTTGAATTAATAGTTTGTTTTGATTATCTTATTGGGTCCGTGTAAGTGTTTTGCATTGCGTATGGTTTTCCATGATTCTTCTTGTGCATTTCGTTGTATGTCTTTGGCTTGGAGTCCCCGGCGGGTGGTGTTATCGTGCGCATTATGTGATATTGCCGTGGTACTTGATCGCGGTATGTCGGGTGATATTGACATCGCCGGGTACTAATACCGCGGTATGTCGGGTGATATTGACACGTTGGGTACTGTGACCATTTGCATATATTCTCCCGGGTATATATTTGTGATATTGCCTGTCCCGTTGGGTTCTTGACCGCGGTATGTCGGGTTCTATTCGGAGATACGAAATCTTCTCGAGTAGAATGTGTTTTGGCGCCATCGACGGCGGGCGACCATATTCTAAGAACACATGCATGATTTGTATTTTGAAATTAAACACTTTGGTATTTTGGATTGCACTTACTTTCCGTACTGCAACATTTCACTTATCACTTAAATTTGTTTTAACGTATCTTCGAACAAAACATTGCATACTCGGTACATATTCCGTCATCGACCCCCCTTTCTTCGGGGGCCGCGTTTCACCGCCGCGAAGTACGTACGTATAGTTCGGTGATCTAACGGGATATCATATAGGACACCTATCCCATGGAAACATAGAACATATTGGAGAGCTCCCTTTATTCCGGAGCCTACATTTTGGTATATATTCTCCCGTTGTATATGTATTTGTGTATTCGGGGGTACGGAGGGGCCCCCGTCCCGTCATATGATTCCGTTGATTGTATTAGAGGTACGTAGACATAGATGTGGGTTATGTACAATTTTGTTCAGATGCGATATGTGAGTTGTGTTTGGGCGGCGTGGCGAACCTTGTGTATCGCGTGTATGTATGCTTTACTACGTTATGTATATTATGATAACGACTTAGTCTTGGTTAGTCATGTGCAATATATATGTTTGTATGCGTCAGCTTGGGGTCACGTTTGATATTTGTATATGTATGAGTCGTTTGTATGCCGAATCTGGTTAGTGAGCGCGTATGGGTGCCCAGCTCGGGCACTAGTCACGGCCTACGGGGTTGGGTCGTGACAAAAGTGGTATTAGAGCGGTTCGTCCTCGGAATGTCTACAGACCGTGTCCAGTAGAGTCTTGTTTATCGGTGTGTTGTGCACCACATCTATAAAAGGAAGCTACGGGACATTTAGGGTGTCATCATTCTTTTCGATCTTAGATCGTGCGATAGAGCTTGTGTTATCAAGATGACTCTCCAATTAACCTACCAACAACATTCCATTTTTATTGTTATGATTTCGGCGATGCCTCGAGGAAGGCATTATTCATCAGTCACAACAATAATTAAAATACGAAAAGGGCAAGTCTACGGCTAGAGGGGGGGACCACCGGGCCGGATAGCTACTAGGGCTCATAGGGGCCACTAGGATATCAAATAAAGTCAATTTGAGCTTCCGGAGGATTGTGCCTCTACACGGCCAGTTCGCGCCGCCAACATACTCGGAGAGATTTGGAGCGACCTACTCCACGGGCCCGGGACGATCAATTTCATTCGCTCCACCGCCGGCCCGCGGTTCGCCACTCCCCGCGCCTCCGGTTTTTCCTTCAACGGCCCGGGGGCGGAGGATGGGGCTATGTGAGAGGCGGTCCGGTTATTGACCCGATTGGTTGCGGGCTAAGTTTTCTTTCTTTCCCCACTTGAATTAAAGATGACCTCTCATAATATATATAGGGGGTGATCGGGCCGACCGACGTGACGGTTCGAGGGCTCGTGATTTTCGACATGTAATCCCCCGAGTTTTTTGGGTCGAAGCCCGCGGAGGTCCCCTCCAAGCCCGACAAGTTTGTTCGGGAGATGCGCGTACGTTGCGGCTTGATTAAGGCTTCGACCTACGGTACGTCTGCCGGCTAGCGTTCTGAGTTGGCATGATGTGGCGGACGAGCGCAAGTTTAGTACGAGTCACACAGATGTTGTCCGAGAGGTGAGGGTGCCCTCCGGCCGTATGGGGTGAGTTCACGAGGCTTTTCTTGGCCATTTACGCCCCGAGCTGCGGCGAGCCGGGGTGAGCGATTCCCTTTGTTGAAGCGAGAGGGCGAGAGTGTCCCGGGAGTACGGTTTGGAGTTTGATTCCTTGGCCGGATATGCGTCCGCTATGTAGGCGATATGACGGACCGGATGCGCCCCGATTTGTGATGGGGTGGATGATTACCTGGTTGATAGTTGTACGGTGATGGCGGCGGACGGTATGGACATTGCCGTGTACGGGCACACGCCCGGGGTATGGAGGGGCCGACGCGAGAGGGCGTCGGCCGACGGGATTATGACGGGGGCCGGCCAAGAGGGCGGATCCGCGGGATATTCGGGGAGTCTCGGCGAGCGGCCTCGGCGACGGGTGGCGTGCTCCTCCCCAAGCAAGCACAGAGCACACCCCCACAGTTTCCCGGCTTGAGACCAGATGGTGCGGGGTATTCAGGGGCAGGTCAGAGCTCTAGGGCTTCGGGCTCACAGATGGACCTAGGTTCCAGCCAGTTGAGGCCACCCCTACCCCGATGTCCTCACTGTAGGAGACGCCACCCGGGGGGGAGTGTTATCGTGCCATGGGTGCTTGCTTTACCTGTGGCCAGCAGGGCCACTTTATGAGAGGTGTCCCTCGGGGGGCGGTGCGGGGAGGGAGCGACTCGGCCCTACGGGTCGATTCTTGGGTTCGTCTTCACCTTCGGTAGCTATGCGCCGGGTGAGGCGGGATATGTCCCGACTCCGGCGAGGCCGTGGGAGAGGCCGTGGCGGAGCCTCCGGTTCGGCGGTCCATCGAATCGCCTATATGCGTTGACCGTAGACGGGATCGGGAGGCGCCACCCATGCGGGTATGTAATTTAGACTCTTTAATTGGTTATCTTGATTGATGTATCAACTGTTTGTGATAATTGTAAAAGAAACTCCCCCGAGTGTTTATAAGATCCTGTAAGGCTAATTTAACATTCGAGAACGAATGTTCTAAAGGGGGGAGGATGTTATACCCTATATTTCGTACATCGGGACAATCCGGGTTAACTATGATAAGTTAGGGACAAGATCATTCCGGGGTATGAAGTTGGGACTTTTGACCTTCGATTTCGTTTTAAGACCTAATTTGTTCATGAATTGGTTGGCATGGAACATTTAGGAAAATTTGGGACCAAAAGTGGTATAATGGAAAGTTGGAAATCATGCAATTTTTGGGCCATGTTGGCCGTGTGGACTTGTAAATGGTCCCACACATTTTGTGGACAAATTTAATTGGTCCAACACATGTGTGTGGGCCATGGACACATGTATAACTCTTGTGGAAGCTTAAAAGATGACTCCTAAGTCATCTATCCTCATTCTATACTTAGAAAAAAAAAACAAGAAGTTGAAGAACAACACTAGCAAACTCTCGGCCAAGAAGGAGAAAAATCAAGTCCAAAATTAGCCATCCCAAAAATATTTCTTTGATGCAAATCCACTAATTGGAGGTCCCTAAGTAGCGTGGAAGTGTTGTTTAAGTCATCAAACCATCCGTTTTGTAGATCTGCAAACCTAGCCAAGTTGGAAGTTGAAGAAGAAAGGTAAGATTTAATCATGTTTTATGTGTTATGAATGTTGTATTCATGTTGTAGTATGTTGAAATGGATGAAAATCATGAAATAAGCATGTTGAAGTTGAGCCGTGCGTGTGTGTGAGGTATGGCCGTGTAAGTGCGTGTGTTGTGTTGAAGTGATGAATCAATTTTGTGTAGCATGTTTAGTTGTGTAGTGTGAAAAAATGAATGAGAATCATCAATATGTGTATATGTGTAGTGTTGGCCGAATATGGGTCATGTAGTGTGGCAAATAATGAATTAATATTACTTAGTATTTTAGTTGTCGTCGTTATGGATTTTATGGTGGAAGTGAAAGTCTAATGGTTTGAATTGATGTTGTAATGGCTACGGGCTGATTTGGAGAATTATGTGCATTTAATGTAATTGTTATATTTATGAGAATGACATTGTTAGAGTGTGTATTATTGGTGCAAATTACGATTTGAAAGTTAGAAATGTGTTATGGATATGGTTCTCGGGTTTGGGGGACAGTTTTCGGGTAAATTGGAGGTATTTGGGATGTTTGAAACATTGTGTGAATTGTTTAAGATGTCTTTGAATATTGTTGGCATGGGTGCGGGTTGGTATGTGAATGTATGAGCGTTGATGTTGGCTTGAAGGTAAGCCGTTGAATTGAATATAATGAAGGTTGTTAAATGATGTAAAAGAGAGTTATTTATGTTATATTGCTTTTTGGATTGATTATTGATGTTGCTAGTTTGGTTGTTGGTGTTGTGTTGTTGATTTGGCCGAGTTAAATTCTCGGGGGGTAATACGGGGGAAATCGCCTAAATTTTCGTAGAATTACGTGTTAGTTTGGAAATTAACTCTTAAATACTTATAGTTGACATTGGCATTTATTGATGTTATGTAGACCTCGGGGAGTCCGAGACATAGGTTGGAGTTTGGATTAGCTTGGAGGGCGGACGAGGTATGTAAAGCTTGGCGTTTCCTTCTTTTGGAATGCCTTAGTCGTAAATATGATATGACACGAGCCTCGAGGAAATTCTATTCTCGCGATCCAACCATGTTTGATTCTTATTTGTTTCTTGGTCTATCATGCTTGATATGATGAAATATTGGCCCTTATGTCTTTTGTATGACTAAGTTTCAAAAGTTGCATAAAAGTTTAGTTTTTAAAAGAGTTTTGTTTAAAGGATTCGAAAAAATAAGAAAGTCCGTAACTTTCACAGACAGAACCGGATCGCTTCGATATGCTCAAAAATGATTCCATGATGTATGATGACTATATTTTCCATAGGCGGGCCCGACTCGGGTTGACACCCCTCCGTGGGCCCCGCGACTTTCCTTATGTACTTCTGACGACATTTGAAAGGATATGACATGACTATTACTCCGATTTCAAGTACGATCAGTTTACTTATCTTTTGAGTTGGTAATAATGATTCGATAACATATGATGACTGTGATTTTTGTAGGCGGGCCCGGATTGGGTTGACGTTCGTCCGTGGGTCCCGCGATCTTCTTCTGTATAATTCTGATGCCATTTGAAAGAATTCAATATGACTACCTTTCCGACCCCCGAGTATGATTATATATTATACGTTGAGCTTTGAAATAAGGATTTTTGTATGTGATTTCGATACGTGACTATAGTTTCGAAGTTCGGTTTGATATGTTCGAGTGGTATTCGGAGAAAACTGATTTGACTAATGTTTCGATTTTGAATTAATTCTTGTTTTGATTATCTTATTGGATCTTTGTAAGTGTTTTGTATGCATATGGTTTTACGATTCTTCTTGTGCATTTTGTTACTATGTCTTTCGTAGGAGTCCGGGCCGGTGGTGTTATCGTGTACACTATATGCTATTTGGTGTTATAATGTGACCGGTTCGGTATGTTTTTTCGGGTGATATTGACCGCGGGTAATATGTGATATTGTCGGGTGATATTTGACCGCACATTTGGGTACTTGACCGCGGATACACCGGTTATATGTGACATTGGGTTTTTATTGCGGTATGTCGGGTTTTCGGAGATACGAAATCTTCGGAGTATGAATGTGTTATGGCGCCATCGACGGGCGGGCGACCATATTCTAAGAACCCTATGCATGATTTGTATTTTGACAACGAACATTTTGGGTATTTAGGATATGTACTTACTTTCTGTACTTCTGTTTCGATTATGACTTAAATTTGTTTTCTGTATCTTCTGCTTTGCATACTCAGTACATATCCCGTACTGACCCCCTGTCTTCGGGGGCTGCGTTTCATGCCCGCAGGTACAGACGTACAGTTCGGTGATCCGCCAGTCTGGGACACCTATTATGCCGTTGGAGAGCTCCCTTTATTCCGGAGCCTACATTTTGGTATATATCCTTCCGTTGTATATGTATTTGTGTATTCGGGGGTACGGCGGGGGCCTGTCCCCGTCATATGATTCTTTGATCCTTATTAGAGGTGCGACGGAGACATAGATGTGGGTTATGTACGGTTTTATTCGGATGCGATATGTGTAAGTTGTGTTTGGACGGCCCTCGTCGTGGCGCCTTGTATTGCGTGTATGTATGCTTTACACGTTATGTATATTTGACCTAGCTTCGGTTTACGTACAATATATATGTTTGTATGTGTCGGTTTGGGGTCACGTTTGATATTTGTATATGTATGAGTCGTTTGTATGCCGAATCTGGTTAATGAGCGCGTATGGGTGCCCAGCTCGGGCACTAGTCACGGCCTATGGTGTTGGGTCGTGACAAAAGTGGTATCAGAGCGGTTCGTCCTCGGATTGTCTACAGACCGTGTCCAATAGAGTCTTGTTTATCGTTGTGTTGTGCACCACGTCTATAAACGAGGAGGCTACGGGGACATTTAGGATGTCATCTTTCTTTCTTATCTTAGATCGTGCGATAGACATCGTGTTATCGGGATGACCTCCCCTAACGGATTGTTATGATTTCGGCGATGCCTCGAGAAGGCGACCGGCGCCGAAGGGCAAGTCTACGGCGAGGGGGGGGGGACCGGCCGGGCGGGAGAGCTACGGGGGCTCGTGCCCGGTGGCGGAGATTGTGCCTCGACGGCCGGTTCGCTGCGCCGATGTCGGAGAGACTTGGAGAAGCCACGGTGCGGGGACGGGGCGGCTCCACCGCCGGCCCGCGCGCCGGTTCGAGCGCCCGCGCCTCCGGCTCCCGGCCGGGGGCGGAGGATGGGGCTATGCGAGAGGCGGTCCGGTTATTGACCGTTGGTAGCGAGGGCGGGCCCACGGTGCTTGGGTAGGGGGTGATCGGGCGGACCGACGTGCCGGTTCGAGGGCTCGTGAGTTTCGACATGTAATCCCACCGAGTTTTTGGGTCAAAGCCCGCGGAAGACCCTCGGAGTTTTTCGGGGAGATGCGGCGTACATTACGGTTGATTAAGGCGACCGAGGTCGAGTCGGTGAGCTTGGCATCATACGGGTTGCATGATGTGGCCGCTAGCGGTACGAGTCGGGATGTTGTCCGAGAGGTGAGGGTGCCCTCGGCGGTATGGGGCGAGTTCACGAGGCCTTTCTTGGTCATTTTCTGCCCCAGCTACGGCGAGCCGGGGTAGGATTCCTGCTGTTGAGCGCAGAGGGGCGAAAGGGTCCGGGAGTACGCCTTTGGAGTTTGATTCGTTGCCGAGATATGCGTCGCCTATGTGGGCGATATGACGGATCGGATGCTGCCGATTTGTGATGGGGCTAAGACCGGATGATTGGTCGGTTGATAGTTGTGGTGATGGCGGCCCGCCGGTATGGACATTGCCGTGTACGGGCACACGCGCGGTATGGAGGGCGATACGGGGGCGTCAGCCCCGATAGGGATTATGACGGGGGCCAGCCCAAGAGGGCCAGATCCGCGGGATGATCGGGGGTCTCGAGCGAGGGGCGGCCTCGGCGGCGGCCCGAGGCCCTCCTCCCCGGCCCGCATAGAGCACACCCCCACGGTTCCGGGCGGGACCCGGATGATGCGGCGGTATTCGGGGGCGGTCGAGCTCAGGGCTTTGAGTTCACGGATGGACCTAGGTTCCGGCCGTTGAGGCTACCCTGCCCCGATGTCCTCGGCCCCCGTGAGGAACGCCACCGGGGGGGTGTTGTCGTGCCATGGGTGCTTGCTTTACGTGGCCGGCGGGGGTCGCTTTATGAGAGGGTGTCCACTCGGGGGCGGTGCGGAGGGCGAGCTCGACCTACCGGGTGGGTGCCGGTTCGTCTTCACCTTCCGCGGCTATGCGCCCGTTGGGGCGATCGATCCCGACCCCGGCCGTGGGAGAGGCCGTGGCGGAGCCTCCAGTTCTGGCGGTACATCGAATCGCCTATATGCGTTGACTCGTAGACAGGATCAGGAGGCGCCACCAGACGCGGGTACAGGTAATTTAGACTCTTTAATTGGTTATGTTGATTGATGTATGAACTGTTTGTGATAATTGTAAAAGAAACTCCCCCGAGTGTTTATAAGATCCCGTAAGGCTAATTTAACATTCGAGGACGAATGTTCTAAAGGGGGGAAGGATGTTATACCCTGTATTTCGTACATTGGGACAATCCGGGTTGACTATGATAAGTTAGGGACAAGATCATTCCGGGATATGAAGTTGGGACTTTTGACCTTCGATTTCGTTTTAAGACCTAATTTGTTCATGAGTTGGTTGGCATGGAACATTTAGGAAAATTTGGGACCAAAAAATGAAATAATGAAAAGTTGAAAATCATGCAATTTTTGGGCCATTTGGCCGTGTGGACTTGTAAATGGTCCCACACACTTTGTGGACAATTTTAATTGGTCCAACACATGTGTGTGGGCCATGGACACTTGTATAACTCTTGTGGAAGCTTAAAAGATGACTCCTAAGTCATCTATCCTCATTCTATACTTAGAAAAAAAATAAAAGTTGAAGAACAACACTAGCAAACTCTCGGCCAAGAAGGAGAAAAATCAAGTCCAAAATTAGCCATCCCAAAAATATTTCTTTGATGCAAATCCACTAATTGGAGGTCCCTAAGTAGCGTGGAAGTGTTGTTTGGGTCATCAAACCATCCGTTTTGTAGATCGCAAACCCTAGCCAAGTTGGAAGTTAAAGGGAAAAGGTAAGATTTAATCATGTTTTATGTGTTATGAATGGTGTATGCATGTTGTAGTATGTTGAAATGGATGAAAATCATGAAATATGGCATGTTGGAGTTGAGGCATGTGTGTGTGAGGTATGGCCGTGTAAGTGCGTGTGTTGTGTTGAAGTGATGAATCAATTTTGTGTAGCATGTTTAGTTGTGTAGTGTGAAAAAATGAATGAGAATCATCAATATGTGCATGTGTAGTGTTGGACGAATATGGGTCATGTAGTGTGGCAAATAATGAATTAATATTACTTAGTATTTTAGTTGTCGTCGTTATGGATTTTATGGTGGAAGTGAAAGTCTAATGGTTTGAATTGATGTTATAATGGCTACGGGATGATTTGGAGAATTATGTGCATTTAATGTAATTGTTATATTTATGAGAATGACATTGTTAGAGTGTGGATTATTGGTGCAAATTACGATTCGGAAGTTAGAAATGTATTATGGATGTGGTCTCGGGTTTGGGCAGCTTTTCGGGTAAATTGGAGAGGTATTTGGGATGTTTGAAACATTGTATGAATTGTTTAAGATGTCTTTGAATATTGTTGGCATGGGTTCGGGTTGGTATGTGAATGTATAAGCGTTGATGTTGGCTTGAAGGTAAGCCGTTGAATTGAATATAATGAAGGTTGTTAAATGATGTAAAAGAGGGTTATTTATGTTATATTGCTTTTTGGGTTGATTATTGATGTTTCTAGTTTGGTTGTTGGTGTTGTGTTGTTGATTTGGCCGAGTTAAATTCACGGGGTTAGTCTATTTACAGGGGAAATGCTGCCTAAATTTTCGTAGAATTACGTGTTAGTTTGGAAATGAACTCTTAAATACTTATAGTTGACATTGGCATTTATTGATGTTATGTAGACCTCGGGGAGTCCGAGACATAGGTTGGAGTTTGGATTAGCTTGGAGAGCAGACGAGGTATGTAAAGCTTGGCCTTTCCTTCTTTTGGCATGCCTTAGTCGTAAATAGGCTATGACACGAGCCTCGAGGAAATTCTACTCTCGCGATTCGACCATGTCTGTGATTCTTATTTGTTTCTTGGTCTTCGTATGCGTGATATGATGAAATATTGGCCCTTATGTCTTTTGTATGACTAAGTTTCAAAAGTTGCATAAAAGTTTAGTTTTTAAAAGAGTTTTATTCCTAAAGGATTCTGAAAACTATGAAAGTCCGTAACTTTCACAGACAGAACCGGATCGCTTTTGTTATATCCCGTATTTTGCACGTTGGAATATTTTAAGTTGGATTGCGACAAGTTGTGGATAAGACTTTTAATTTCCGGTTTTGTTTTTGTTTTAATGCATAAGTTGCATATTCATCTTTTCATTGGTATGGAGTGTTAAGGGTAAATTTGGAATAAGAAAAAGTTTGGGATGTTGAATAAGTTATACAGATTGTATGGAGTTTTGGACATATCCGGTATGCAAATAAAGAGATCGGTGTATAAAAGTTTTAGGTCTCGAAATAATTTCCGCGGATGAACATGAAGGATCGCTACGGTCGTAGTCGGTTGGCTTTCGGTACTACTACGGTGACTTCGGAGCAGCTATATAAAGGGCTTAACCCCTCATTTTTCGGCCAAAAAAAAATCAGACCAAAAACATTCCAAATATTCTAGAAAATTCCCCAACCTTCCACCACCAACTTTTAGCCCGAAACCAGGTATAATTCCCAAATTTCGGTCCAGACAGCGTATAGTTGCGACTTCAAAACTGCGTATTGAGGCTTTGTGGCTTAAGTTCAAGGTGGAGGAGTAAATATATAGCATTATTATCGAGGGAAAGGTATGAATCTCTTTCTATTTGTGTTAATATTGGTTTATTTACGGAGAAGGAGTTGTAAAATCGTTATAAAATGGTTCTGTGATGGAAATATGGGACAAACACCATATGGAATGTTTATGAAGTATTGTGAAGTTGGAAATATTATGGTTAATGTTGGTATTGTTGTTGGTATAGTTTATGAATTTGGAAGAAAGAAATGTATTGTTGTTGTTTCCATTGAAATTGGAAGGGTTCGGGTAGTGTTGCATAATGGTTGGGTTGTTTTGAATTAATTGTTGATGTTGTTAGTATGGTTGTTGGTATTGTTGTTGATGATTTGGCGAGTTGAATTCTCAAAGGGTTGTTGAATTTATAGGGGAAATGCTTTGCCCAAATTTCGTAAATAAAGTGCCATCCAGAATTGAATTCTAAGTGCCTATGACTAATGTTTGGTGTCTAATGACGTTATTGTAGCTCTTGGAGAGCCCGAGACTTAAGTTTGGATTAGCTTAGGAAGCGAACGAGGTATGTAAAGCTTACTCTTTCCTTCTTTTGGCATGTTTTAGAGATGGCTAAGCTGTGATACGTTATGAGCCTTGGGGGTAATTCTATTCGTAAAATCCGAACATGTTTATGATTCATATTGGCTTTGTGATGTTGGCATCCTTAATATGGCCAAGCTATGATCCGTATGTCCTCGATATGATTGGATTTGAAATGCTATGTATACGGTTTGTTCCGAAAGGATCTTATGTCTTTGTATGATTGTTTACCAATGTTGCATAAAAAGTTTTGTTTTCAAAAGAGTTTTGTAACTACGAACGCCCGTAACTTTCAAGAAAGGGCTCGGATCGCTTTGATATCTTCGCAAATCATTTCATGACGAGTAATGACTTTAACTTTCATAGGCGGGCCCGGATTGGGTAGACGCTCGTCCGTGGGTCCCGCGACTTTCTATGTTTGATTCTAACGACCTATTTTTAAAAGAACTTCATGTGGCTATGATTCCAACCCCCGAGTATGATTACTTATTTATCTGTCGAGTGTGAAATGAGGATTTTATGCATATGATTTTGATACGTAACTATGATTTCTAAAGCTCTATTTGATATGTTCCGCGATCTTCGGAGGAAACTTGATTTGACTATTGTTTGGCTTTTAAGTGAGAGTTCGACTAATGGTTAGCTTTACATGAAGGTTCGATTTGATTATTCTCATTGAATTGGTAATGATGATATGTGTGTGGCTTCTCACTACCGCTTGTGCGTATGATTATTGCCTCTTACACCAGGAGTCCCTCGATAGAGGGCCGGGACACGCTATGTATATGATGATATGATGATGACATGATTTTATCCACCGAGTCCCTCGGCACTAGGGCCGGGACAAACTATACACCGAGTCCCTCACTAGAGGGGCGGGACACGTATACAACGAGTCCCTCGCTGAGGGTCGGGACACGCTATACACCGAGTCCCTCACTAGAGGGGCCGGGACATGCTATATATATATATATATGATGATATGATGATTACGTTGCACCGAGTCCCTCGCTAGAGGGCCGGGACACGTTATATGTTATATGTATGTATTCTGAAGTATGATATGTATTCTGAAATATGATGTGACACGAAGTATGATGTAACACGAAGTCTGATATGATATACGATAACATGATGACATGATGATTACTTACTCATGTTTGTAAGTCCCATGACGATTCGGATATGATATGGATATGCACAGATTATGTTTTAAAGGCAAGTCTTGTGGGTACCGATTATTGTACTACTTTTCTGTACTCCGTACTTCAGTATGATCATGTGTACTGTGTCTCATGCTTTACATGCTCAGTACATATTCCGTATTGACCCCCTTTCTTCGGGGGCTGCGTTTCATGCCGCGCAGGTACATACAGATGAGTAGAAGATGTTCTAGCGGGATTGGCGAGCTCCTTTTCTCCCTAGGTCTTTGCGAGTCGAGTGCTTATGTTATGATATCGGAGTTATGTTAGAGACTTTGCGTACGAGTGTCGTGTGTATGATATGTCGGTTTGTAGCGGCTATGTAAGCCGATGTATTATTCTGCATTGTGTTACGAACTTCATATGTTTACAGATTTCATACGATGCTAGTTTGTTTGATTTGACAAAGATGAAAGGCATGTTTGTTTCAAAAAAAAAAAAAAATTCATTATGTGCTTATGTCATGTTTTGCGGGCCCAGTATGATTATGAGTATTACGAAAGTCTGCAGGTTCGCTCGGCCCTAAGTAAGGGTCGGGTGCCCATCACACCCTATCAGATTAAGGGTGTGATAGCTTCGATATGCTCAAAAATGATTCCATGATGTATGATGACTATGTTTTCCATAGGCGGGCTCGGCTCGAGTTGACACCCCTCCGTGGGCCCCGCGACTTTCCTTATGTACTTCGACGACTTTTGAAAGGATATGACATGACTATTCGCGATTTCAAGTACGATCAGTTTACTTATCTTTTGAGTTTGTAATAATGATTCGATAACATATGATGACTATGATTTTTGTAGGCGGGCTCGGATTGGGTTGACGCTCGTCCGTGGGTCCCGCGATCTTCTTCTGTATAATTCTGATGGCGTTTGAAAGAATTCAATATGACTACCTTTCCGACCCCCGAGTATGATTATATATTTGTCTGTTGAATCTGAAATAAGGATTTTATGTATGTGATTTCGATACGTGACTATAGTTTCTGAAGTTCGATTTGATATGTTCCCGAGTGGTATTCGGGAGAAAACCTGATTTGATTAATGTTTCGGTTTGAATTAACAACTTGTTTTGATTATCTTATTGGGTCTGTGTAAGTGCTTTTCATTGCGTATGGTTTTCCACGATTCTGCTTGTGCATTTCGTTGTATGTCTTTCGCCGAGTCCCGGGCCGGTGGTGTTATCGTGCATTATGTGATATTGCCGCTGGGTACTTGACCGCGGTATGTCGGGTGATATTGACCGCTGGGTACTTGACCGCGGTATGTCGGGTGATATTGACCGCTGGGTACTTGACCGCGGTACATCGGGTATATGTGATATTTGTTATAGCCCGTATTTCATGCGTTCGGATATTGCGGGACAATGGTGAGAAGTTAAGGACAAGACTATGTTCTGAAATAATTTTAATGCACGAGTTGTTAGTAATATTATTTATGAACATTGAAGGTATGGAAATATTGAGAATGGCTAAGGGTAAAAAGGAAAATGTGTAAAGTGGCATCATGGGAATAATGTGGAAGACTAGGGGTAAAATGGTAATTTCACCAAAAGTTCAAGAAAACTCTTGAAGGGCCAAAACTTACATAAGAAGACACTTGGTCCTCTTTATTAATTTTCAAGAAAAAGGATGGAAATGATGACAAATAAGTCATCTTTTGTTAAAAGAATTTTTAAGAAAATTCAAGAAAATGGAAGAATTTTCTAGAGAAGGAAGAAAAGGGACATGAGGTCATACTTGAGGGACTAAGATGCAAATATGGAAAAGTGGTGGAACTAAATATATATATATATGGGATGTCATCTTTTAATTCAAGAAATTGGAAGAAAGAACAAAAACAAAAGAAAGAAGAGAAGAGGGAAGGTGGTTCGGCCATGGTGGCCAAACATGGAGGCCATGGAGGTTGATCCAAAAATATTTTCTTGTGGTATTCCAAGTGATTGGAAGGTCCTCTTTAACATGAGACAATTGTTGGGGGCAAGAAGAGCATGTATTCTTGCAAGTTGTAAATCATAGCTAAGTGAAGGGTTAAAGGAAAAAGGTAAGAATTCATCCTCTTTTATATGTTATGAATGTTTGTGTATGTTGTGGTATGGAAGAATGAATGAAATTCATGAGAATATGGAATTTGTGTGGTGGCCGTGTATGTGTGGTATTGTGTAGTGATGATGGACAAGTTTTATTTAGTCTTTTGGTTGTTGGTGTAATGTATAGAAATGAATGAAAATGCATGGAACATGAATGTTGTTGTTGTGGCCGAAAATAGGGGTGATGGTAAGATATGATGAATTGAATTTATGTAGCATTTTGATTGTTGTTGTGTTGTAGATTTTATGTTGCTAGTAAAAGCTTAATGATCTTAGTGAAATTATAATAGTTGGAGACTTGTTTAGAAGCTTATGTATATTGAGCATAATGTTCTTGCATGCATGGAAAGTAATGTTGTTAGTGTCTTGTTGATAATATGGTGTGGTTAGTGTATTGTTATTGTTTTTATTGGAGTTGGAAGGTGTTGGAGGGAGTAGAATGTTGATTACATCATTTTGAAAGTTATCCGAATTAAATAGAATTGAATATTGAAGTGTTGCTAGAATCCTTGTTGATATTGTTGTTGATAGTTTGGCCGGGTTGAATTTCCGGATTGTGGATTGAAATTGGCCAAGATAGATTCTTGGGGACGGTGTATTTACGGAAATGTCGCTAAAATTTCTACAGATACAAAGTGTTGCTCTAAAGAATCAACTCCTAAATGCCCTAATTAATGTTTGGGTAAATGTGACCAATTTGTAGATTTTGGTGGATTTGGGACTTGAATTTGGAGTCGCAAATGAAGCAGAAAAGGTATGTAAGGCTTTACTCTTCCTTCTTTGGCATGTTTTAGACATAATAGGCTTGAATACGCGCCTCGGGGATGATTCCATTCCTAGAAATCCGAACTTGAAATTTCCCTTTTTCATTCAATAGAATTGAATTAAGTTTGGTGTGTTTTATTGAAATAATTGTTTAAACATCTCTAACTTGCCCAAATGGAACCGAGTGACTCATAGACCTTCATAAGTGACTCCATGAAGCTTAACGTACGTAAATTGTGTACGCCACCTCTATTGATCCGAGGTGGGCCCGCTATTCCTGAATTCCCTCCTATTGTTCTATTTGACTTGTTTCCGTACAAAAATTAAAGGAAAACTTTTGGTTATCATTCCGATTACTAAACAATAGTGTTTTAACTAATCCATTGATTCCAAGGCACGATTCTTTCCTCCGATAGCTAGTAAATGTTTTCCAAAGTGCCCGTATTTTCCCGTAATAAAGGTTTATGGCAAAGTAAGTTTTAACAATGACGACGAACATGTTCTACAATGACATGGATGATGTCAAGGAAGAAAATGTTTACATGAAGAATATGACCATGATGATTCTATGATTAAAGGTTCCAAGGCATGATTTTCTTCATAAAAGTTCCTAAATATTTTCCAAAATATTCATTCTTTTCCAAATCCAAGTTGTACGATCTTGAAAGTTTTTATGACTAAAACAGTGACTATGACTCCATGATGACAATGATGATGTCAGATATGAGAAAATGTCTATGACACGACATGACACGACACGATATGCTATGATATGAGATGATATGATATGATATGATATGAAATGATGCGATATGATATGTTCTACGTTCTCTTAATGTTGTTCTCTGTTGATAGTCTCGCCTTATGATTATCGTTTCTTCAAGGTGAGACATGATGACCATGATTATTTCATAATGTGATCGGAGGTTCCCGACCTTACGTCACTCCGATGAATACATGACTTTCTTGGGCTCTCATGCATGCCATACCTGTATATGTACATGGGTTGGGGGGATGGGATACATGTATATGTGGGGAATGGGAAGGGAAACATGTTTCATTGCCACCTGGTCAGCTGGCTTATCATCCCGGACGCGGGATTTATGGGCGAGCCGGAGTATTTCGGCGCTATGTGGGCGAGCCGACTTGTTCGGCGCTATGATACCATATGACCAGACAAGCATGCATGGCATCCGCCCCAGGCACTCATATGCACGGTCACTTTACATGATATGATTCCTATGTATGTGTTACAACTTTATACATGACATCTTCCATATGCACAAATTTTACTCCCTTATACATGATATGTCTCATATGTACGGATACTTTCTCACATGATGCTCTACATCTCCATACCGTTGTTGCACATGATTACGTCTCTTTCTATGTTACCATCCATGCCTTACATACTCGCACATTGCTCGTACCGACCCCTCTTCTTCGGGGCTGCGTTTCATGCCGCGCAGGTGAACCCAGACGAGCTGAAGCTAGCATAGAAGATGTCCAGCGGGGTTGGTAGGCTCCACTTGTCCTGGAGTGCTGCCGAGTCAGAGCATATGTGCCATGACGTTTTGTTCGGAGTTAGAGACTTTACAGACAGAGTCGTGGGTATTGGGTTGACAGTTTGTAAGCGGCTCCAACAGCCGATATGTTATCACGTCTCGTGTTACAAGTCTGATATGATGTCAGATTTTACTTGAAAAAAAAAAGTTTCTATGTATTCATTTCTAACTGATTCATAAGTTCATATGTGTAATAAGAGTTAGCGGGTTCGCTCGTCTCCGAATACGGAGTCGGGTGCCCATCACACCCTAGTAAAGTCGGGGTGTGACAATATTGATCGCTGGGTTCTTGACCGCGGTATGTCGGGTTCCGGAGATACGAAATCTTCTGGGGTAGAATGTGTTATGGCGCCATCGACGGGTGGGCGACCATATTCTAAGAACCCTATGCATGATTTGTATTTTGAAATTAAACACTTTGGTATTTTGGATTTGCACTTACTTTACGTATTGCTTTGTTTCGATTGTGACCTCGATTTGCTTACCGTATCTTCGCCTTGCATACCGGTACATATTCCGACCGACCCTTTCTTCGGGGTCGCGTTTCATGCCCGCAGTACGGACGTACGCACATTGCTTCGGTGATCCGCCGCCCAGAACACCTATCCTACCGTTGGAGAGCTCCTTTATTCCGTGAGCCTACATTTTGGTATATATTCTCCCGTTGTATATGTATTTGTGTATTCGGGGGTACGGCGGGGCCCCCGTCCCGTCATATGATTACTGATCCGTATTAGTGGTCTGTAGACATAGATGTGGGTTATGTACAGTTTTATTCGGATGCGATGAGTAAGCTGTGTTTGGGCGGCCCATCCGCGTGGCAGCCTTGTCTTGCTGCGTGTATGGATGCTTTGCTACGTTATGTATATTATGATAGCCTTGCCGGATCTCATGCGGATATGTTTGTATGTGTCGTTTGGAGCCACGTCCAATACCGGTTATGTACGAGCCGTTTGTATGTCGAATACAAGTTAGTGAGCCCTGTACGGG
Source organism: Lycium ferocissimum (assembly GCF_029784015.1). Classification (NCBI taxonomy): domain Eukaryota; kingdom Viridiplantae; phylum Streptophyta; class Magnoliopsida; order Solanales; family Solanaceae; genus Lycium; species Lycium ferocissimum. Next base: position 43,397 of record NW_026725357.1, read on the forward strand.
TGCAGGCTCGGCACTAGTCACGCTTCACGGGTTGGGTCGTGATAGAAAACATTCAATATTTCAATTCAACGGCTTACATTCAAGCCAACATCAACGCTTATACATTCAAATACTAACCCGAACCCATACCAACAATATTCAAAGACGTCTTAAACAATTCATACAATGTTTCAAACATCCCAAATTATAATCCAACTTACCCGAAACAAATTCCCAAACCCGAGAACACATCCATAACACACCCTCACTTCCAAATCATGATTTGCACTAACAATCCACACTCTAACAATGTCATTCTCATAATTATACAAATGGCATCAAATACACACAATCCTCCAAATCAGCCCATACAATTACAACATCAATCTTGAGTCATTAACTCTCATTTCCAATATAGAATTCATAACGACAACAACTAAAGCACTAAGCGATATTAATTCATTCTTTGCCACACATGAGAGGCTACATTCGGCCAACATACCCACATACACATATTGATGATTCTCATTCATTTCTTCACACTACAACAATTAAACATGATACATAGAACTTAACTCATCACTTAAGCACAACAAACACATCACACGGCTAACACACCATGCACACGGCTCACTTCCAACATACCATATTTCATGATTTTCATCCATTTTAGCATATTATAACATGCATACACCATTCATAACACACAAAACAAGATTAAATCTTACCTCTTCCTTTCAACTTCACAACTAGGCTAGGGTTTGCAAGAATGAAAACGGATAATTGGATGACCCAAACAACACTTCCACGTTACTTAGGGACCTCCAATTAGTGGATTTGCACCAAGAAAATATTTTTGGGATGGCTCAAATTGGACTTCAATTTCCAAGGTTCTTGGCCGAATGGTTGTTGCTTTGTTCATCCAAGGCTCTCTTTTTTTTCTAAGTGTTGAGAATGAAGAATGATGACTTAGAAGTCATCTTTTATGCTCCCATATGAATTATACATGTGTCCATGGCCCACACATGTGTTGGACCAATTAAAATTGGCCACAACATGTGTGGGAGCCACCTCCCATTCACACGGCCAAAGGGCCAAAAATTGCACGATTTCTAACTTTCCATTATTCCACTTTTGGTCCCAAATTTTCCTAAATGTTCCATGCCAACAAATTCATGGACAACTTATGACTTAAAATAAAATCGAAGGTCAAAAGTCCCGACTTTGCATCCCGGAATGGTTTTGTCCCTAACTTACCATAGTTAAACCGGATTGTCCCAATGTACGAAATACATGATATAACACCTCAGTACTGATTCCATCCCGGTAATTCAGCTTAAACTATCTTTACATTTTCCCTAATGTACCCTAAATATTATCACCATATTGTTATTATTAAATCCAATCTTTTCTCATTAAGCATCTCATCCCTAGCATGCAAATGTTCGTAGGTAACGTAACTGCTCTTGTACGACTTGTATAAAGTATACCCCATCTTAATTATGGTCTTTCCTTCTCCGGGTTCACTCTGCTCCACATATTCCTTCCGTCCAAACATTCGCTCCTAACTTATCCTATCACACTCTTTTCCCTTCCTTTAGTCACTCCTTTGATTTTCCCACTTCCTACTATAGGAGGTTTTCTGTGTTTCTCCCCTACTTTTCCTAGATCGTAGTATTATTAGCGAACAACCTTACTGCTCACATCCCAGCCTTTAATCCAGCACCGTAGTGTTACCCTTCACAACGTCTCCGTAAGTTACTCGTTATCGTTCTCTTGTTGTATTCTCCCTTAAACCTCCACTTCCTAATGTCATATCGGTCATAGCCTCTACAATTGATTCCCAGCACTATCTCCACTACCATCCTAGCTTCCACTCCTTTTGCTAGCTTTTGGGTTTTACTGTCTTGTCTCGGCAAGGAATCGTACCGGTAGCCCGAACATCCGTATCAATTATATCGTAGTGTTGATTGTCTCCATCTTGCATTTGCATCTCTCGCACCCGCTTCCCCCCTTTTTGGGGTATACTTGTACTATTACCCGATTGTACTTTGCCCTATGTCCGCATTTTTCAATCTCAACTAGGCGGCACTTTTTTTTTTCCAAATATCGTTGTGTTAGTACTTCCCAAGCTTAACCTGTAGCGAAAACAGCATCAGCTTGCCCTGTAACATTTGTGCCATTCATTTTTCTTTTCACTTGAACTGCGTTACCCTGTCCGATTTATGCCTTCCATATACCGCTACGTTGACTGCCGGAATACACATATCCGCTGATATAGCCATATACGGGGTATCATATGCATACCTATATAAACATAATTACTACTATTTTTCTTACACAACATTCCCAACACCATTCCAACTCACCCTAATCCTAAAGCAGTGATGCACCCTTCTTTTTTTCCCCGATTTAGTCCGCTCTGGCCTACGCGACCTCTTAAGGTTTCCGCTCACTCCGCATACTCTAACTTCCCTTAGGCTACTCTAGCTTATCATTTGCTCCCTATGCCCAAATTTATTAAACTTTCAGAACACTTCCCAGGGGGTTACCCATCCTGAAATTTCTCTCACCCCAGCACGCTTAACCTTGGAACTCCGGAGAAATACGACACTTTAATGCTAGTATAATAGCGTCCACTTCACCGCATGACCTTCATTACCTAATATGGAGCAAACTGAAGTCTTGACAGATTTCAAAACGCTCGCACAACACAATTACTATTTTAGCCCTCTTTCAATCCTAAGTATTCACCTTTCACCTATGGACACAACTGCTTTCCGTCTTAGACTTCCAAATTCCCAGCGGTGGTGAACACACCTTAATCGCCGTTACTTGTAATTACTCGGCTATCGGCCTTTGGATTTCTGCTTACCGCTATTAAGTAACAATCGTACAGCAAACACACACACATAAAAATATAAATTCCAGTAAGGATTCATATACCTGTAGCCGCACCTGGTGACGCCTCCTGATCCGGTCTACTCGCCAAAGCATATATGCGGTTCGAAGGACCGCTAGAACCAGGGACTCCGCCACGACCTCTACCGCGGCCCGCTGGTGTCGGCATACCCTGCCCCATAGGGCGCATGGCTACAGAAGAAGATGAACCAGCAACTGACCCAGTAGGCTGAGCCACACCACCTGGACCACCCCCATATGGGCACTCCCTCATAATATGGCCTTGACGGCCGCAAGGAAAACAAGCACAGGTAACGTAACGGCACTCACCCGGATAGCGCCTGCCGCACTGAGGGCACTGAGGCATAGATAGCCTCGTCTGACCTGAACTCCTGTGCATCTGTGAACCCGAAGCCCTGAAGCTCTGACCGGCTCCTGAATACCCTGGGCTGTCAAATCTCCTACCCGAAAATCGTGGGGGTACACTCCGTGCTTTGGCCGAGGAAGAATACCCGGTGTCTTTTCGAGGCCGCCCGCCTCGAACTCCCGAATACCTGTGGGCCGATCTAGCCCTCTTGGGCTGGCTCCTGTCATAATCCCTGTCGGGCTGACGCCCAATATGTCGGTCCTCCATACCCTGAGCATGCGCCTGTACCCGCGCAATATCCATACCAGGCTGAGAAGCCATCACCAGACAGCTATCAATCAAATAACGATCCAGTCCCATCACATATCGATGCATCCGGTCAATCATGTCCGCTACAATAGTGGGGGCATATCTAGCCAATGAATCAAACTCCAAACTATACTCCCGGACGCTCCTGCCATTCTGCCTCAGACGTAGGAATCTATCAACTCTGGCCCGCCTCATCTCCGGAGGTAGAAAATGGCCAAGAAAGGCCTCTGTAAACTCGTCCCATACTGCTGGAGGAGCACCCTCGCCCCTAGACATCTCCCAGGACTCGTACCAATTAGTCGCTACATCATGCAATCGGTATGAAGCCAGCTCGACAGACTCAGTCTCGGAAGCCTTAATGAGCCGCAACGTACGCTGCATCTGTCTAATAAACTCCTGGGGATCCTCCGCGGGCTTTGACCCGAAGAACTCTGGAGGATTACAAGTCAAGAAATCACGGGCCCTCAAACTATCACGTCTATCCACGTGGTCACCTCCTAAGCCGTGCCTGTAAACCTGCCCCGCCACCAATCTAGTCAGCAACTGGACTGCATCTCTCATAGCCCTATCCTCCGCCCCTGGCTGAGGAGCTGGAGTTGGAGCCGCCTCCCCGACCCGTGCCGCCGCCGCTCCAAGTCCCTACGATAGCGGCGGTGTAGTAGAAGGCCGTCGGGGCACAACCTCAGGCACAGGCTCAGCACGGGCCCTGGTAACCCTCTGGGCCTGGCTAGTCTCCCCCGCTGCTGTAAACTTGCCCTTCTGGGCAGCTGAAGCCTTCCTCGGAGGCATCGCTGAAAACATAGCAAGTCGTTAGGGAGGAGTCATCCTGATAAGATAGCTCTATCGCACGATCTAAGATCAGAAGGAAAGATAACATCCTAAATGTCTCGTAGCCTCCCGTTTATAGATGTGGTGCACAACACACCGATAAACAAAACTCTACTAGAAACGGTCAGAGAACATTCGAGGACGAACCGCTCGATACCACACGTCACGACCCAACCCCGTAGGCCGCGACTAGTGCCCGAGCTGGGCACTCGTACACATCTGTCCACTATAATCATGCCATAGCAAACATAATAGGAACTTAAACATATAGAAAAGCACGGCGTCGCGTATACATATATACATATCGTACATATAGCCTGGGAACATTCAAGACACAAACACAACTGTACAGTGACTACCCACAACCCACACATATGTCTACAGACCTCTACGAGTAATAGCAGAATCATATGACGGGACAGGGCCCCGCCGTACCCCTGAATAACATACACATATACAACAAAAGAGTCTGTACCAAATATGGGCTCCGGAGCAAGGGAGCACTCCAAGACAGCTGATAGGAGTCCTAAACCGGTGGGTCAGCAAATCGTGTATCTATACCTGCGGGCATGAAACGCAGCCCCCGAAGAAAGGGGGTCAGTACGGAATATGTACTGAGCATGTAAAGCACGGAATACAAGTAATAAATGCGAAGTAAGGAGTATGGAACATGAGTACGGTAACGGAAACCACAAGGCTTACCTTTGAAACACAAATCATGCATGTCCATGTCATAAACATAAGTAAATAATCATCATATACATATGCATATACATAACGTGTCCCGGCCCTCTAGTGAGGGACTCGGTGAGTAAAGTCATCATATACATGTACATATAGCGTGTCCCGGCCCTCTAGTGAGGGACTCGGTGAATGGAATCATCATATGCCATCCTGGCCACCATCCCCATATCATCACATCATCATATCATCATATATATATAGCGTGTCCCGGCCCTCTAGTGAGGGACTCGGTGAATAATGCAGAGGAGTGTGCACGAATGCGTGTCCTGGCCCGGGACTCAGTGAAAGACATATTGAGCTTTGCACGAGCAGAGTAGTGAGAAATCACATGCACATAAATCATCTTTAAGACTCGATAGATAAGTAAGTAGTCGACACTCGAGAGTTAAAACGGAAATCATGTTAAGTTCTTTCAAAACAAAGTCATTAGGACTATACAAAGGGAAATCTCGGGGACCACGGATATACATCAACCAATCCGGGCCCGCCCATGAAAGTTAAAGTTATTATACGTGGTAAAATCACTTACGAGCAAATCAAAGCAATCCCGTTCTGTCTATGAAAGTTACGGACATTTTTAGACATAAGATCCTTTAGGAACAAAACCGTTTATACAACATTTCAAATCCAATCATATCACGACATAAAGATCATATTACTACCACATTAAGGATACCAATCGTAAGAGGTGAATACGAATTATAAACATGCTCGGATCATAAGAGTAGAATTATCCCGAGGGTCGTGTCATAGCTTACTTACTCTAGGACATGCCAAAAGAAAGGAAGGGTAAGCTTTACATACCTCGTCCGCTCCCTAAGCTAATCCAAACTTAAGTCTCGGGCTGCCCACGATCTACAACAACATCATTATATACCCAACGTTAGCTATAGACACTTAGAACTCCAACCCCAAACTAGCACTTTATCTACGGAAATTCAAACATTTCCCTATAAACTCAACAACCCCGAGAATTCAACTCGGCCAAAATCATCAACAACAACACCAACAACCATATTAACAACATCAATAATCAATTCAAAACGCATTCTAACATTTGTAACTCTTTCTACATACTTCAACATTTCATTATATTCAATCCAACTACTCACATTCAAATCAACATTAATGCTCATACGTTCAATTACTAATCCGAACCCATTCAAACAAGTTTCAAGAACACTTTAAACAACCCGCACAATATTTCAAACAACCTAAACAAAATACCATTTCACCGAACCATTCCAAACCGAGAACAACAACAACACATCCCTCTCTTCCAAATTCATGAATTACACCAACAATCCACACGTTAACAATGTCATTCTCTTAAATATAAAAATATACATAAGGATCACATTGGCCACTAAAACAACCCACGACACTTTCAACTTCAATTTGAATCATTAAACTTCCATTATCAACATAGAATCCACACAACAACAACAACCAAAACGCTAAATAAAACTAGTTTATTCCTTGTCACACAAGATGACCTATGTTCGGACATCACCACACACACATGTCTTAATGATTCTCATCCAATTCAAGGCACTACAACAACCAAACATGCTAAGTAGAATTCATTCATCACTCCCACAGAACATTACATATACATGGCTACATACACAATATCCCATACTCACGGCTCAACCTCAACATGCAATATTTCATGAGTTTCATCCATTTTTGCATACTACAACATACATAAACCATCCATAACATATAAAAACAAGATTAAACCTTACCTTTCTTCTTAACTTCACAACTTAGCTAAGGTTGGCAAAGGATGAAAACGAGTGGTTTGAGGGCTGAAACAACAACTCCACGTTAACAAGAACCCTTCAATTAGTGGGTTTGCTAGAAGGAATTATTTTTTTTGATGAAGATTTTTGGTCTTCAATTTTTCTCCTCCATGGCCGAATGGCCCTTGTTCTTCATTCTCCAAGCTTCTTGATTTTTCTAAGTGGAAGGTGATGAATAATATGATCAACATGTCATCTAATTTCACATATATTAAGCTTCCATATGGCCATGGCCCACACCTCATGTGGCCGGCCACATGCCCCTCTTTTTTTTCTTTCCATTTTCATGAACTAATTACTTTCCAAAATAACTTTTGACCCCAAATTTCCTTAATATTCCGTGCCACAAAATCATAAGCAACTCATGTCTTAAAACAAAATCGTAGTTAATGTCTCGACTTCGTATCCCGGAATAGTTTTGTCCCTAACTTATCATGGTTAACTCGGATTGTGCCAATGTACGAAATACGGGATATAACACTTGTGGTCTGTATAAATATCACCATGAACACCATATAAATAATGTATCTACATTTTCAGTGCATGAACAACTGCAGCCAACTCTAGGTCATGAGTCGGGTAGTTTTTATCGTGTTTCCGCAACTTCCTGGAAGCATAAGCAATAACTTTGCCAGGTTGTATGAACACACAACCTAGCCCAACACCTGAGGCATCACAATAGATAACATAGCCCTCCGATCCTTCGGGAAGTGTCAGGAATGGGGCCGAAGTCAATCTATCCTTCAGCTCTTGAAAACTACACTCACACGCATCTGTTCATTGAAATTTATCCTATTTTTGAGTTAGCTTTGTCACACCCCTACTTGATGGGGCATGATGGGAACCCGACCCTTACTTAGGGCCGAGCGAACCCGCTGATCCTCGTGGTACTCATAATCTTACTGGACTCTTAAATCATGAAATGAATGCATAATGAAAGCTTTTCAAAGAACAACATGCTTTTCGTCTTTCTCAAATCAAGTAAAATCTGTAATCATATGAAATCTATAACATAATGCATAATGATACATCGGCTTACAAAGCCGCTTACGAGACTGACATGCTATATACGTGACTCTATCTGCAAAGTCTCTAACATAACCCAAGATACCATAACATAGATACTCTGACTCGGCAGCACTCCGGAAGGAAATAGAGCTCGCCAATCCAAGTTGGAACATCTCCTACTCATCCGTATACACTGCGTGGCATGAAACGCGAGCCCCGAAAAGGGGTCGTTAGAATATATGCGAGCATATAAAGCATGAAACACGAGAAAACGGATAAATCTTCGAAATAAGGAGTATAGAAAATTAGTACAGTAACCAGAAAATCACAAGGCTTGCCTTTGAAACATAAATCATGCATCATGCATGTCAATATCATATCCAATTCATTATGGGACTTAGAAACATAAGTGAATAATCATCTTGTACATATGCATATATAACGTGTCCCGGCCCTCTAGTGAGGGACTCGGTAAGTAAAATCATCATATACATATACATATACATATACTGTGTCCGGCCCTCTAGTGAGGGACTCGGTGAAATAATCATATATATACGACCGGCCCTCTAGTGAGGGACTCATTGAATGGAATCATCATATGCCATCACGGCCACCATCCCCATATCATCATATCATCATGTCATCATATATATATACCGTACCCGGCCCCTCAGTGAGGGACTCGGTGAATAATGCGGTGGAGTTGCACGAATACGTGTCCTGGCCCGGGACTCAGTGAAAGAAGTAATAACAGCTCGCACGAGCGGAGTAGTGAGAAACCATATACACGTAAATCATCTTTTAAGACTCGATAGATAAGAAGATAAATCAACGCTCAAATACCGAACGATAGTCATGTTAGATCCGTTCTATATGCCATTAGGATTACGTTAAACAAAATCTCTGGAATCGTAAACATGTATCAACCCAATCCGAGCCCGCCCATGAAAGTTATGAGCATTAATCATTATAGAATCCTCTACGTACGTATCAAAGCAATCCGAGCCCATTTATGAAAGTTAGGGACATATTCATTATAGAACCCTTTAGGAATAGGATCTCTTTATGCACCATGTACTATCCAATCATACAAAGAATCGAGGGCAATAGCCCGACTATATTAAGAATGCGAATATGAAGAAGTGAATAAGAATCGTAGACATGCTCGAAACTTAAGAATGGAGTTACCCCAAGGCTCGTATCATAACATATCTTACTTACATCTAAGATATGCCAAAAGAAAGAAAGGATAAGCTTTACATACTTGTTCCACCTATTATTAGCTACGCTTATTCGTCCAAGCTCGTAAGCCTTATGCTTGAAAAAAACTCAGCCACATCAACCTTTTCCAATACCAAGCTTAAGTAGAAGCAAGAACAATCGCCTTTCACGGACTAGTTTGGCGTAATCTTGTCAAATTCTTGATTTATCGGACTCTAATATTTAGGAGATGTTTTGAGAGGCTTCTAGGACTCTTTGGAATGTTAATATGCTGAAAAAAAGGGGCTGATGGGGTATTTATAGCCCCCTAGGTCGGTTCCACCGACTTATTCATGTGGGGCCCGCGGAACTATTTGACAGCTTGGGGTCTTTCTCTTAAAATGGCCATAACTCTTGATTAAAACATTGTGTGAGGGCCCACGACCTATGGTTGGAAAGCTCTTTCAATTATATACAACTTTTATTCTTGGTGCTTTTCCAAATTCCAAACTTATAATGCCATTTTTGCCCCTCCAAGTCAGATCACCCGAAAACGTTTCCTTAAATCGTCCTTTTTGGAGGGCTTATGTCCATATTTGGCTTATGGGTCCTTCTTAGGACTTGCTCAACTTTCCATGTACTACTTGTATCACTTTTAATATATCCTTTACAAAATCCCGACATGTGGGCCCCACCTTACTCATGGTTTCGAGGGCTATCATCGAGTGATCATGTTAAGATTTACTCCATACACTCTCCAAATGTCATATATATGTTCTTATGCTCGGATAACATAATCTTTATCCATAATCCTTGTGTAACTCTGCTCTCCCCTGAGCTCATACTAAGCTGTCCACAGTCTTGATAACGCGAAATTTTCCAAGGAGTAACAAGCTTCGTTAGTGGTGCCAAAATAGAAGAAAATCCTTCTACAAATCTTCTGTATTAACCCGCCAACCCTAGGAAACTACGGACCTCGTAGGCGTTATAGGCCTTGGCCATTGCACTTCAATCTTGGTATCTACTCGAATACCATCAGCTGAAATAATATGCCCCAGAAAAGTTACAAAATTCAGCCAAAACTCACATTTTGAAAACTTGGCATATAGTTCCCGAGTCCGAAGAACTCCAAGAATAGTACGTAGATGATATGCATGCTCTGCCTCTGATCGAGAATAAACCAGAATATCATCGATGAACACAATCACGAATAGATCTAGGAAAGGCCTGAACACATTATTCATCAAGTTCATGAATACCGCCGGGGCATTAGTCAATCGAAACGACATTACCCGAAACTCGTAATGGCCATATCTAGTCTGAAGGTTGTTTTCGGGATGTCCTCTCCCCTAACTCTCACTTAGTGGTATCCCGATCTTAAATCTATTTTTGAAAACCACTTGTCACCCTGCAACTGGTCGAATAAATCATCAATCCTTAGAAGCGGATATTTATTCTTTATGGTCACCTTATTCAATTGTCTGTAGGCAATACACTTCCGTAAGGAACCATCTTTCTTTCTCACGAACAACACCGGCGCTCCCCATGGCGATGAACTAGGCCTAATAAAGCCCTTTTCTAGCAAATCCTTTAATTGCTCCTTTAACTCCTTTAATTCCACAGGGGCCATTCGATAAGGAGGAATAGATATGGGTTTAGTATCCGGCAACACATCAATGGTAAACTCAATCTCCCGTTCTAGTGGAAGACCTGGAAGCTGGTCCGGAAACACATCTAGAAACTCATTCACCCTTTGGGACAGATTGAAGAGTTGGCGGTTTTGCCTCTGTGTCTTGAACCGGACTAAATGATAGATATAACCCTTAGCAATCATCTTCCTCACTTTAAGATAGGGGATAAATCGACCTCTCGGGGATGCCGTATTACCTTTTCATTCTAAAATTGGTTATCCCAGAAACTGGAATCGAACCATCCTTGTTCTACAATCAACATCGGCGTAACAGCCAATCCATACCCATAATAACATAAAAATCAAACATTTTCAACTCAAGTAAGTCAGCCATAGTATGACGACTGCAAACTACAACCACACAATTCCTATAGACCAGCCTAGCTACAACTGGGTCCCCTACGGGTGTAGACACCTCAAAAGGTTTGATTGCCTCAGGTTTCACCCCAATACGTTCGGCAATATAAGGAGTAATATACGACAAAGTAGAACCCGAATCAATCAATGCATATATATCATGAGAGGATATTGACAATATACCTGTGACAACATCAGGGGAGGACTCAATATCCTGTTGTCCAGCTAGTGCATATATACGGTTCTGAGGGCCGCTTGAACTAGATGCTTCTCCTCTGCCCTACCGGCTTTCTTGGTGCTGCGAACCTTGCCCCGCGGGGCGTACGGATGATGAAGAACCGCGTGGCGATCTATGGTGGACCCCCGCTCATACCACCTTGAGATGGACAGTCTCGCACCATATAGCTTAACTAACCATAAGCATAACAAGAATCTGAACCTAGGCGTCACTGTCCCAAATATAGTCTACCACACTGAGTATATCGTGATATGGGTGGTCTCATCTGACTGGGATCGCCTTTGCACTGGGACCCCAAAACCCTGGAGCTCTGACCCGATCCGAAATAAGTAGGGTAATTAAATCTCTTGCTCGCAAATCAAGGAAGTGCACTGGCCATTGATTGGCCTGAATACCTAGGATACTACTGTCTTTGTCCTCCTCTATATTCACTAACAGCTTCGGAAGATTTGGCCCTCCTACTATAACCTCTATCATAATCACGCTCACCCCTTTGCGGCTACTGTTGTTCTTTCAGATTCTGGGCATGGGCCTGAATATGAGCAATATCCATCCCATCCTGGAGTGAGGCCGTCAAACATTCCTTAATCAAATGTGGCCCCAAACCACTCACGAACCGATGTACACGGTCCCCCATATTAGCCACCATTGCTGGAGCATACCTAGCCAAGGAATTAAAGCGAAGACTGTACTCTCGAGCACTCATATTCCCTTGCCTAAGATTCAAGAACTTGTCAGCCCTGACCCTCCGAACCTCCGATGGCAAATAATGTCGGAGGAAGGCATCTACGAACTCTTGTCATACTGGGGGGCAGTGCATTTACCCCTCTTAAAGACATTCAAGTGTTGTACCAATGGACGGCCACATCCCAAAGTTTATAAGAAGCCAATTCTACTGACTCAGTATCAGAAGTGGGAAATGATCAGTCATAAAAGGTAGAAGTAGAAAGGCCTTAAAGAAGGCAGCGAGAATGGATCTGTAATGCATAAGCGTTTCGTTCAAATGAAAAGCCCTCGATTAGCAGAAAGGAAAATAAGTCAAGCTATATGATGAGAGAATTCCGATATTATGAGAGACCAAAGGAGTTGGAGGATCGTTAAGGTTGGCCGATGACTACTGATATTTGGGAGTTACTAGTGTATAAGAACATCCTTAAAAGGCGGGAAGAGCAGATCTAGTCCTGAAATGAGGTATAGCCCTGTTAAAATTCCAAGGAAAGAAAGACGTTAGCTTAAAGAAGCCAAAATTCGGGAAATGCAGTGGCATATCAAGAATGCATTAAGAGGGAGCGGAAATGAATTAAAGATAAGCATACCACAAATCAGGTATGAAAAGGAATTAAAATGGATCAAGAGAATACTTCATGCGGACGTGAGATATGACATTTGTAGACGAGGAAAATTTGTGTCATGCCTAAATAGGAAGCGACGTATCCTAAAGAGTAATAAAGAGAGTAAGAATGCTCTGCAAGCTAACTACAAAGAGAATGACGAAATGGATGATGAGTACAAAGGACACTTTGGGTTACGACGGAAGAAAATCTTGATATTAAAGGAAAAATATGAGAATCTTAACAAAGGGAGTAACCATAAGCGAGTGTGGCGATCTCTAAAGAGAGAAAGAACAATGTGGGTGCGGATAGAAAGGCGAAGCAACATCACTAGAAATTAGAAAGTATATCACGGGTCACTAACCGTACGAGCATAAGGGTATGTATTATAGAATTATATGAATCATTAGCGTAAGGTTATGCCCCGCAGATGGGAATGGACACACCGGAAAGTCAAGAAGGAATGACAGCTAACGAATTGATTACTGGAATGAGGAAGTCAAGGGTAAGTATACCATACTAATATTGGAAAAGAAGCTGTGGTAAAGTGAGAATTGTCCTAACTTCATAATTATAAGTTATGTTGCAAGATTTGAGGCAAAGGAATTAAAGGGAGAGTTTGACAAGAGCTCGAAGATATTTTGAGCTATAGACCAGTTCGAACTATGATTATTGATTCATCGCAATATATAATCCTGCTACGAGAAATAGTAAAGATGGTGATGGAACACTAGGAACCGTTAAGAGATTGTATTGAGGATATGCATATAACTGATCATGGAAAGGAATTAAGATGGATGGTTGAAGAAACGTAACCGTTAAGAATAAGAATTTGTCAGTAGCAGAGTACTACTGAACAAGCAACAGGACATTAGTATAAGAAAATTTACGATGAATCGGAAAGCTTGGCTAATGAATTACGGGGCGATAATCTAGCACGTATCTAAGATCAACAAGTACAAGTAGGGATAGCCAAGATAGCATCAGAGGAGTCAACAAAAGAAGGTGTTGTATACGAGCAAGGGAGTTATCCGTTAATAAAGAAATGAGGAACGAAGAGGAAGGACGCTCGCAGGACGGAGAGTAACCGTGACGTGGCTTGTTAAACCACAAGAAGGAAGACAGAATGAGAATGGAATACTATCTAACTTGTATACATGAAGATTGAATCTTTGTACGACTCACAAATGAATGTGATAAGGTGCTAAGAAAGAGCAGGACGAAATGGACCAAATTATAAGTATATGGTAATCGAACAAAAATTCAATAAGGATATTGAGGATCGGCAGACTACAACATTCGAGGACGAATGTTTTTAAGGGGGGAAGGATGTTACACCCCGTATCTTAGAAGAATCACCTATCAAATTTGAAACATAAGTACGTTGAGTTATGGTTAAGTAAAACCATTTTGGAATGTAAGGAGCAAGCATTATTAAGTATATTTAATGAGTGAAAATGTATATAAGGTATACCGGAAAGTTTTATAAGGAAATGAGTGAAAGTAATGGAGTAGTACGACTTTGGAGAAAGGATGGGTGAAGTTTGTGTGTGAAAATTTAGGTCCAACTTAGGGGACGAATATCTCTTCGCATATAAAGTATTTTGAAATGAAATGAAAGCCTAAAATGAAGTTCGTCGAGTCTAGTTTCCAACGTAATAAACTGCTCATCGATAGGACATCGGAGTAGATAATGATGGACGTTACAAGTTCGGTGACGAAGCGAGGAAACGCGTGCTTGACCGTTAGCCACCATTACAGTACTACTACAGTAAAATGCTACAGTGAACCCGACCCGAATTTGACCCTATATAAAGGGTAATAACCCCCTTTTTTCTTCAGATTTTGCTAGAAATTTCCAGAAATTGAAGAGAGAGAGAGAGAGGGAATCACAAAGTAAGCAATTTTCAAGCGATGGAGTATTAATCGAAGCTCGAATAAACGCATGGATGTGATTCTAATATGGTTTTGCGGTGGATTCAAGGTGGATATTGAAGATATCGCTATTTTAACAAAAATAAGGTGTGAATCTCTCCTTATTAATATTACTTTTGGATAGTTACGAAGATAGAGTGATGAAATGGTTGTATAATAAAGTTGTTGGTTGAGAAATTGGACAAACATCGCGTGGGATATTTTATGAAATATTTTGGTATTGATGATGATGTTGTTGATGTTGGTGCTGTTGTAGTTGTTGTTTTGTTGGTATTGTGATTTCGGGCTAGGCATATAAACGGGGGGAGGTCTTTGCGCAATTTTGACGGATTATAAATGGATTTATTTGAAGGACTAAGACAAGCGTATAACGATGAGTCTAACGATTGTGTGAATGCTCTTAAATGTAGACTTGCAAGCTCGAACGAATAAGAGTAGATAATTGGAGGCTGAATAGGTATGCTAAGGCTTTCCCGTATGTTAAGGCTTTCCCTTTCTTTCTTTTTGGCATGATCTGATGATACGAGCGAACAACGAGTAATCGAGTCTCCATATTACTCTACTCTTAGAACTATTAGGAGCATCTCAGTTATTGGTGATCCTGTACCCCTCTATTATGATTATTCTTTCTGTTCACGGGTCCCATATATTGTATCATGATAAGGTTAGTTTATGTTTATGCATTACATTCATTTGCATACATGCATATTTGTCACGACCCGACTAGGGCCGCGACTGGTACCCGAGGCTAACCGCCGAGCACCACTCGCTCTATGTCTTATCCTGCCTTCATTCACAAACCTTATCCTTAATAATCATAGAAAACGATTTTCATTTAAAACACATTTACTTGTATACACATAGGCCCCTTTTGGCCATCAAAATAATAGTATACACATATACACATACATATACATGGAGACCATACCATACTACCCACACGCGCATCTACGAGCCTCTACTAGAGTACTAACATATGGACGGACAGACCCCGTCATGCCCAAGATATATACATATATACATAAAGTAACATCTCAAAATAGCACCTCCGGAATAAAGGAGGGCTTCCGCAACTCGCCGATAGCTCCTATGGATCCGTGCCGAGTCTCGTTTGTCTATCTGTGGGCATGAACACAGCGTCCAAAGAAAAGGACGTCAGTACAAATATTATACTGAATATGTAAGGCATGAGTGAAATAAATATAATAGGGAAGTCATAATGGCACAGGATGAAGGCATGACCTTCTTGTGGATACATTCATTACATAGTTTATCACATAGGCTATTATGGCATATACCCCGTATTATCCTACATAATTCATTGTATCGTACATACATTATGTATCATACATACATTGTCATATGATGCACACCTCGTCATATCATGCATACATTATCGTACCATACATACATTATCATACTTACACACATCATCATCATTAGTTCACATCAGGGTACCATCGTAAAGTTTCACCGGTGGTGACACGTCCGCCCTTTTCTTGTGGCGGTGTGGTGGAACCACCTGGTGGTGACATGTCCGCCCTTTCTTGGTGCGGTGGAATCATAGACCCGCCGTAACGGTGACATGTCCGGCCAATTAAGCGCGGTGGAATCATATTATCACACATACCATGCAATTCATACTTGTCATCATTAACATATATTTCATAGATATATCGTGGTTTTATCTTAGTTTAACGTCATCAAGGCACATATACATATGTACATACTATATACTCGTCATCATACATCTTATAGATACATTATAGGCTAGCACCAACATACATATCATAGTTGTGCAACTATTGATTGACTTATAAGCATATCGTGGCTATATCATAGATTAGTATCATTACGTACGTACATACTTGCATATATCATCACATCATACATTGGGACTCATAGGCATCTATAGTCATGTCGGGGTGACGTAAGGTCGTGGAACCGAATACGTTATGGAGTAATCGGATCATCGTATCTCACCTTGAAGGACTAGCATTTTAAGGTGAGTGTTCACAAGACGCACCAAATGGAATCATCGTCAACTATCGTGCCCAGCTTTGTCCCTTTTCCTTATCTTATACATGCGTAGCCCTCCCTATAGTCATGGGCTCATCGTCATTACCATCGTACTCATAATGTATATCTCTTATCGTTCTCTCGTATGGCTATTTATGAACGTAGGTTCTTAGTTCTTTCAAAATTTGGGAAATTCGTGGAGATGGAGGAAAATCATACCTTGAAGGGGAAAGAGACTAATCATCATAAGATAGGTTTATCAACAAGGATTAATAGCAAGGAGTCATATGAGGGTCATTAACTTCATAGAAATCTTGTATTGTAACTTTAGGATCTCTAGACTCAGTTCATCATCACATTCATATCCAACTTCTTACTTCATCTCATGCGAGCTCTTTATAATGTAGATTCGTCATTCCGATACACACATATGTGTAGAAGGATCATAGAAGGATAGGAAGATTCATACTCTTGAGTCATGCCTTAGAAAGAAAGGTAGAGCCCTCACATACCTTTGTCGTTTACTATTCGGTTACTTGCTCGTTCCTCTTTAAATGCTCGCGTCTTTACCTTCAAGAGGATTCGTATCAACATTAGTTAGACAATCATGAGAGCGCACTTATTAAAAGAGAAAGCTATAGAAAATTGGGCAGCGTTTCCTTTGTTTATACTACTTTCGCCATATTCTATATCA
This sequence comes from Lycium ferocissimum, assembly GCF_029784015.1. Classification (NCBI taxonomy): domain Eukaryota; kingdom Viridiplantae; phylum Streptophyta; class Magnoliopsida; order Solanales; family Solanaceae; genus Lycium; species Lycium ferocissimum. The sequence goes on from NW_026725357.1 coordinate 60,805, forward strand.
ACCCTCAACATTCATACCCACGATTACAATACCATAACAAGAAGCATAATCCATCCGTGTTACCCATATTTAGAAATTTTATTCTCAATCCTCCATATTCATGACCAAAATTCACTTTCCTATTCTTTCACATACAACACCTATTCCATGTTCTAAATGTCATTTATAACGTATTTATAATCCTAACATATCCATTTTCATAATTCATTCCAACCTTCAATTCAACAATAACACTAATGTCACATTTATGACCCATTTCACATATCCTTTGTAATTCACGTGTTTCAACTTAATAATACCTTAGACATCATGAGAATACCATAAAACATACCTTGGATGATGGAGGAACAAGCCTTGGGTGATAATACACCTCTTTCTTCAAAACCCTATTTCACCTTTTCTTGAATTTCTTGGTTTGGATGACTTCCATGAGGCCTCTTTCACTTGATTCACCTAAATTCTTGTTGTTGATCCTTGTTTTTCCTTGGTTTTCTTATGGATGAAATGTGTGGAAGGTTCTAGAGGGTTTGAGAGGTTGAAGACGTTGATGGAAATGAATAAAATGAAGTGGGATCACATTTATAAACTTGGAACATTTCAGCCCGTCAGAGTCTCCACCGGACTGTTCCACGGGTCCGTGGAACCTTGCTGGCCGTGGAACTGGTCGTGGTTCATAACCAGCCAGCTGCCTTCTCTGCTGGCAGTTCCACGGACCCATCCACGGTCCGTGGAATATTATATGGGCCGTGGAAGTGGTCGTGGAAATCACTGCTTCACCAAAGTTGTTCCCGTCGTTTCGTTTGATCTCCAATCCTTATGGAACCTTCTTAACACTTGTTTATCACTTCATTAGCAATCTACAGAATGTCATAACTCTTCTCCAAGACATCCTTAAGACATCATTAGTTCAATACTCGTAATTTGCCCAACACACTCAACTTATAATCCGCTTTTCTTTACAACTTCCTTTCCTTAGCTCGAATGTCTTTCAAATCTTATTTAGAATCATCACATGGTATTTTTTACTTATGAAAACATCGTATATTTCGTATTCCTCATTAGTCTATTCACTGTACATCAACGGAAAAATTTTCCGAGGTGTAACATTCTTCCCCCCTTAAAAACATTCGTCCTCGAATGTTAAACACTCGGGAATCCTACGAAAATTTCGCCAGAGTTTCCTCTGTAATATGGCACTACCACCCTATCACAGCAACCCATAATAAACATGCCTCACAGGGCTACAACACGATAACATCATAGATTGGCCACACACGACCCATTTACATAAAAGAAAAGTATACATACCTGAAAATCTCGCTGCATCATCATAACTTCCTTCCGGAGGCTGAATTCAGTGCGGACATTTGGATCTCATGATTTCTTCCGCTTCCCACGTCATCTCTTCTCGATTATCATTTCTCCTCAAAATCTTAGCTGAGGTCGTTCCTTTGTTTCTAAGTTTCCGCACTTGCCTTCCTAATACGTTTTCCATCATAAGCTAACTTTTCTGTCACTTGAATATCATGGACTATCTAGCAAAATCTCCAACACTTGCACGAAGCATCGAGGCATGAAAAACCGGATGGACTAACTCCCAATCGGATAACTCTAATTCATAAGTCGCTTGGCCTACTTTACGCATGATTCCATAAGGTCTAACATGCCGGGGACTTATCTCCCTTTTTTTGTTAAATCTCATGACGCCCTTTACTAGCGACACTTTCAAGGATACCCAGTCTTTCACTTAAAATCCTATGTCTCGTCGGTCTCTTTTTCTTGTTCGATAATGACATTACGTCTTACATGGTTTGCAAATCTATCTCACTTGGTTTCATTGGCAAAGTATAAATAGTAGCAAGTTACATAATCGTTCTTGAGTGGTTCGTGTACATGCACCCATACATATACATGTATCCATATCCATATACATATTCGTGTTCGTAACCATGTTTTCATTCACACTTGCGTTCATTACATACTCACTTTTATAACATTTCCGTATCCATAGCGTATTTGTACTTACGTTCGCATCATATACAAAGCATTTACATACAAGCATACCGATCAACAGGGTTGATGTTGTACATAGGCGTATACACATAAGGTCATGGGTATCTTTGGCATCGCTATCATTGCCATTCATTACACCTATCTTTCACATCTTGGGTCTATCAAGCTCAATCTCTATACTTATGTTCTCTCCACTCGCTTCCCCTTTAGGGTTTTGCCCGTACCATTTTAAATCCGTCGTCTCACCTTTCAAATCTTTAATTTCACATTTACATATCCACTATACTACATCTTATCTGTGCCGTTTCCATAATCCATAATTACGATAATTCATGCGTGGAATCTTAACATACTCGCCTTATAGTTTCATAATCAAGTACCACAACCAACGTAGCAATCCGAACAAGGATGTATTTCATTTAGCTCATCTGGAAATTATAAGTCGGTGTCTAGATTCGCTCCAATTAACAACCTTCGTCCCATGGCTGTGTTCACAATAATAGTATGTCTAGTTACACCGCTTTTGTCACTTGCCTTCCTTCTACACCCAAAATTCGCTTATAGCATCATCTTTCCCTCTTTTTGCCATTTCACGTTATTCCTCTTTTCTTTATCATGCTATAGTAAATTGCATTCATTCTCTAAAACCCGTCATCTTGTTTCACTTTGTTTTCAAGGGTCTAAGTCTCGTGCAACACTAATAACTCTTATCGCCTCATATACTTTTCCTCTCGTTTTACCTCAACGTTGGTTCCAAACCCAATCATACTCATGTCGCATTTCGTCATTGCTAAAAGCCTTACCCTTTTTCACTTTATCCGCGTACGGTGAACTCGTAATTCATAGCCGTATTTCTTTCTTCAACTTATTCTCTTATATACTTTACTCATGTTATCCTAGTGGAGGGTGTTCGTAGGAGATGCTTTTTTCCTTTCCTCATAATACAACTTATTCTTTAAGCACACATATCAGACATTCCTCTTCCTTCTAGATTCGTACTCAATTCTCTACATTCTTTTCTTCTCATCTTACCTCATTACCTCCTTTTCATAATCAATCCTTTATTCCTCTCACATGGGATCCTATCCTTCACTCAATATCACTTTGTCCTTTGAAGCATATCACCCCTCAGGACACCCTTCTCAATCACTCGCTTTCGTCTCTCTTCTTCTCAATGCACAATTCTATCTACGGTTTCACAGTGCTTCCCTCCCCCCCTTTTTTTTATTCTAAGGGAAGTTAAATATAATTTATCTTGTAAGCATGATAATCCCGAACCTACGCATATCCTAATAAAATACGCCCTCGCTTTAATAGGGCATGTCTTAGGAACACTCATAATATGCAACTCAACAATATAACATCACTTACCATTACGTGATATAAATAACGGAGCTTGTCTCATAAGTTGTGCCCGCACAATCGCCTAGGATTCCAATATTATATACATTTATTCACACATATTTGGTATGACACACACCTCCAATCACTTACTCGTAAATGATCCTGCTTATCACTAGTCACTAGCAAATATTACCATCTCAATTTGTTAGGTTGGCTCGTATTTTCACCTCAACACAATCGTTACACGGGAGTAATATATGGCAATGTAGGATCCCAAATCAACCGGTACATACATACCATAAGAGATTAATGAAAATATACACTGGTCAGTGTCGGAGGGATACTTCAAGATCCGTCGTCCGACCGGTGCATAAGTATATTACGGGGATCTTGAATTAAAGCTCTCCTCCCGCCCCTATCCCGACCTTCCGGTGTGTGGGGAATCTTGCCTCGTGGGGCGCATGGATGACGAAGGACCGACCGGCGAACCGGGTCGAACCGTCACGCCCTCGCCTCGGAATCCGCACTCTACAACATGGCTCGGCTTGCCACGGACATAACAAACATCGGCCCCAAGCGGCACGGTCCCCAATGTAACCTCCCACATTGTTCATCGCGATGCAGACGGCCATCTCGTCCGCCGAACTACTAACCACGGGAGCCGGGGATCCGAGACCGGCGGCGACCCCCAGATCGGTATCCATCACTGGGGTCCAAAAAGCCCGAGGAGCGCTAGTTGGTGAGCGAACCGAGTGCCCGGAGAATTGTTGCCTCGGAGCGCCCCTAAACTCACGATCAAACCTCGAAAAGTTAGCTCTCTTTCTCCGAACCACTGTTATTGTGGCCCGTATCCCGGCGCCGAGTTTGGCGGCTACGAACCGAGTCGCAAAAGAAATGGCTCGTCTCGTCTCTTGGACCGAAGTATCGAAGAAGGAGTCCGGGGGCACGGAGCTAAAATTAGGGCTTCCCGTGATCTTCAGCGGGTGAGGTACGCGGGATCCGCGACAGCCTAAATCTTGGGGTTCACTCTCCCTCACCTTCGTAGATGGCCCTTGCTCCAGCCCTCCTGCAATCACTGTCTTGCCCTTCTGGGCGGTAGTAGCTTTTCCTTTCATCGACTTTACTGAAATCATAAATATAACATTAAGAGGGGAAAAATCTTATAACATGGCTCTACCGCACGATCTCATAAGAAGAAAGATGGTATTTTTCCAGATGCCCGTAGCCTCGTTTATTAGCGTGCGCGCAAACACACCATAAAAAGACTCTACTAGAACTTCGACTCGTGAAGACACTTCCTAGGACCGAATCGCTTTCCGATACCACTTTTGTCACGACCGACTAGAATTGTGGCCGCGATCGGTACCCGAGGCTAACCGCCGAGCACCACTGGCTTATGTCTTATCCTCGCTTATTCACAAACCTTATCCTTAATAATCATAGAAAACGATTTTCATTTAAAACACATTTACTTGTATACACATAGGCCCTTTTGGCCATCAAAATAATAGTATACACATATACACTGTTACACCTCGCATTTTGCACTTTCGGATATTTCGAGACAATGGCGGAAAGTTTAGGGCAAGGTCATTTTTCGGTTCTGTTGTAATGCGTAAGTCGTTGGAAAATATTATTAGTGTGGAAATATTGAGGAAGATTGAGGGGCAAAAAGGGGGGGGGGGGGGGAAATTTGCAAATGGCATTATGGTAATTTTGTGGAAAGACGAGGACAAAAAACCACAAAAATTCTAGAGCAAGTCATCTTTTTTTGAAGAAAAACAAATAAAAGAAAATTCTAGAAAAAGAAAATAAAATGGAAGAAAAGAAATGAAAATTCTAGAGAGGGGCATGTGCCCCTCACACGCCACAAACATATATATATATGAGTGTTAGTCATCTTTTTAATTAAGAAAGGGAAGAGAAAGAAACAAAGAAAGAAGAAAAAATAAGAAGGAGAAAGGCACGGCCATGGCTGGCCGAAAATTCAGCCATGGTTTATGGGGGTGAGGAAAAATATTTTCTTCATGCTTTTTTATACTAATTAGAAGGTCCTCTTCGACGGGAGGATTGTTGGAAGGAGAAAATTATTCGTTTTAAAAAGAGCAAGCCTAGCCGTTGGGATAAGAGGAAGGAAAGCAAGATTTAATCTCGTTTTTTTTTTTGTGTCGTGTATGATTTTGAGATGTTGTGAGACGTAGGAATGAAAGAAGTCTATGAAAATGGTGTTGTGTGTGAAGGAGTGGGCTTTCGAGAATAGTAGTGTGCCGTGTACGTGTGTGTGTGTGTTGTGTTTTGGTTGTTGTGTAATGTGTAGAAAAGAAGGAAATTCGTGTAAATATTGATGCTATATTGTAGCCGTGCATATTGTTGTGGTGGCCGTGCGAGTGTGTGGTTGTGTAGGAGTGAAGAACGAATTGCGTTGGTATGTTGTGTGTTGTTACAATGTGTAGAAAACAAATGAAAATCATGAAATCCTACATGTTGATGCTAACCGTATGTGGATTTGCTTTGGGCAGCCTGCATGGGCCAAGATTACCTAGCGCTTTGGGTGTTGTCGTTTTG